>NC_087214.1:18521114-18590945 GCF_015104395.2 Macrobrachium nipponense | reverse complement strand
CTTCAGGAATAGTTATATAGGGTTCATTCGAGGCTTCAGGAAGAGTTAGAGAGGGATTCATTCCCCAGGCTTTCAGGAAAGAGTTTAAGGCTTCATTCGAGGGCTTCAGGAAGATTTAGAGAGGGAATTTCATTTGAGGCTTCAGGAAAGAGTTAGAGAGGGTTCATTTCAAGGCTTCAAGGAAGGACTTACAGGAAAGGGATTCCAGCAAGGCTTCAGGAAGAGGGTTTAGCGATTCATTTACAGGCTTCAGGAAGAGTTAGAAAGGGATTCTTTTCGAGGCTTCATGAAAGGTTTATATAATTCTTGAGGCTTCAGGAAGAGTTAGATTATTCATTTCGAGGCTTCAGGAAGACGTTAGAGAAGGGAAGTTCATTCAAGGCTTTCAGGACGAGTTAGAGAGGGTATTCCATTTTTTTTCCCAAAGGACCTTCAAGGAAGCAGTTAGAGATTCATTTGATGGCTTCAGGAAGAGTTAGAGATGGGATTTCGTTCGAGGGCCCTACACGGAACGTTATGATATTCGATTTTGAGGCTTCAGGAAGAGTTAGAGATTCATTCGAGGCGTTCCGGAAGGAAGGTTAGGGAGATTTCATTCGAAAGGCTTTCAGGAAGATTTAAGGATTCAATTCGAGCTTTCGGGAAGAGTATAGAGGGATTCCATTCGAAGGCTTCAGGAAGAGTTGGAGATTCATTCGAAGGATTCAGGAAGAGGTATTAGAGAGGGATTTATTTCGAATGGCGGCATCAAGGAAAGTTCGAGAGGGATTCATTTCGAGGCTATTCAGGAAGAGTTAGAGAAGAGATTTCATTAGGAGGCCCTAGGTAAGAGTTAGAGATTCATTCGAGGCCTTCAGGAAGAGTTAGAGTTGATTTGAGGCTTCAGGAGAGTTAGAGAGGGATTCATTCAAGGGACTTCAGGAGAGGGAATTACAAAAAGCTTCCTTTGAGGCTTAACAGGAAGAGTTAGAGATTCAATTTGAGGGATTTGATCGGAAGAGTTTGATGAGGGATTTCATTCAGGCCGTCATGGAACGAGTTAGAGGGATTCATTTTCGAGGAGCAGGAAGAGTTTTAAAGATCCAAATTTGAGGTAATTCAGGAAGAGTTGACCAGGGATTTAATTTGAGGCTCAAAGAAGAGTTCTAGAAGACATTCTTCGAGGCTTCGGAAGGGAATTTTGAGATTCCTTTGAGGCTTTCAGGAAGAGTTCGAGATTCCTTTGAGGCGTTCAGGAAGAGTTGAGAGGAAGGGATTTCATTTCAGGGCCTTGAAGAACAGGTCAAGAGAATTCATTTTTTTTTTTGAAGCCCCCCCCCTTCAATGAAACATTTAGAGAGGGATCATTCCGGGCTTCAGGAAGAGTTAGAGATTTCATTTCGAAGGCTTCAGGGAAGAGTATTAGAGAGGGATTCATAGGACGGCCTTCAGGAAGAGTTAGAGAGAGAGGATTCATTCGAGGCTTCTAGGAAGAGTTAAAGAGGTTCAATTTCGAAGGATTCAGGAAGATGTTAGAGAGGGATTTCATTTCGAGGCCTTCAGGAAAGTTAAGAAGAATTCATTCGGGGCCACAGGAAGAGTTAGAGATTCATTTGAGGCTTCATGGAAGAGTTAGAGAAGGGATTTATTTGGAGGCTTCCAGGAAGATTTAAGATTCCTTTGAGGCTTCAGGAAGAGTTAGAGATCTTTGATTTACGGGCTTCAGGAAAGAGGTTAGAGAAAGGGATTTATTTGAGGCCCTCAGGAGAGGTTAAGAAGGGATTCAATTCGAGCTTCGGGAGAGTTAGAGATCATTTCGAAGGCTTCATGGCAAACATTTCGAGGAGGGATTCAATTCCGAGGGCTTTTCAGGAAGAGTGTAGAGGGATTCATTTCGGGCTTCAGGAAATAGATAGAGCTTCTTTGAGCTAGCATGGAAGAGTTATAGATTGCATTTGAGGCTTCGGGAAGAGTTCGAGAGGGATTCTTCGAGGCTTCAGGAAGAGTTAGGAGATGAGGGTTCATATTCGGAGGCTTCAGGGATAGGAGTTAGATGAGGGAATTTTTCCATTTCGAAGGCTTCAAGGAAAAGTTAGAGAGTGGGATTCATTCTATGGTCTTTCAATAAGAGTTAGGGTTAGGATTCTTCGAGGCTTGCAGGAATGAGTTAGAGATGCATTTGATGGGTTTTCAGGAAGAGTTAGAGAAAGGGAATTTCATTTGAGGCGTTGAGGAAGGACTTAGAAGGATTCAATTTGAAGGGTTAGGAAGAGTTAGAAAGGGATTCATTTGAGGACTTACAGGAAAAGAGTTAGAGAGGGAATTTCATGTTGGGAGGCTTCAAGAAAGAGTTTAAAGAGGTTTCATTTGAGGTTTAGGAAGAGTTACAGAGGGATTCATTTGAGGCTTGAGGAAGAGTTAGAGATTCATTTGAGGTTTCAGGAAGAGTTAGAAAGGGATTCATTTGAGGTTTTCAGGAAGAGTTTAAGAAGGGATTCATTTGAAGGCTTTGAGGAAGGATTTAGTGAGATTCATTTGAGGTTTTCAGAAAGAGTTAGAGAGGGAATTCATTTGAAGGCTTGAAGCGGGAAGGTTAAGAGAGTTCATTTGAGGTTTCAAGGAAGAGTTAGATGAGGGATTCATGTTTGAGGCTTGAGGAATAAAGAGTTAGAGAGGGATTCATTTGAGGTTTCAGGAAGATTTAGAAAAGGGATTCATGTTTTGAGGTTTTCAGGAAGAGTTTTAGAGAGGGATTCATTTTGAAGGCCTTTGAGGAAAGAGTTAGAGATTCATTTGAGGTTTTCAAGGAAGAAGTTAGAAAAGGGATTCATTTGGCGGGGTTTCAGGAGGAGTTAAAGATGGGGAATTTTTCCATTTAAAAGGCTTTCCCATGAAAGAGTTAGAAGGGATTCCCAATTTGAGGATTCAAAAAAGGAAAAAGGAATTAGACGATTCATTCGAGGCGCTTTAGGAGGGATTTACAAGACGATTTGGAAGGCTTCAGGAAGAAGTTAGAGAGAGATTCTTCGAGCTTTTAGGAAGATCTTATAGATTGATTTGAGGCTTTCAGGAAGGTTAGAGAGAGATTTCATTCAAGGCTTCAGGGAAGAAGTTAGAGAGAGGGATTCCCATTTCAGGCCTTCGGGAAGGAAGTTAGTTAGAGGGATTCATTTCAAGCTTCAGGAAGAGTAGAAGGATTTAACAGGATAAGAGTTTAAGAAGAGGGATTCATTCCGGATCTTCAGGAAGAGTTTAAGATTCATTCATTTAGGCATTCACGCGGAAAGAGTTAGAGAGAAGAAGTTTCAATTTCGAGGCTTCAAGGAAGAGTTAGAGATTCATTCTAGGACTTCAGGAAAGAGTTAGAGGAGAGAATTTCATTCGAGGCTTCAGGAAGAGTTAGAGGAGGGATTCATTTGAGGCTTCAGGAAGAGGTTAGAGATTCATTCCTAGGGCCGGCCCCTTCCCCCCAAGGAAAGAAAGTTTTTTACGAAAAAAAAAAAAAGAGAGATTCAATTCGAGGCTTCCAGGAAGATGTTAGAGATAATTATTTCATTTGAGGCTTCAGGAAGAAAGTTAGAGATTCATTCTAGGCTTCAGGAAGAGTTAGAGAAGGGATTCCTTCGGGGCTTTCAGTAAGAGTTAGTAGATTCATTTGAGGCTTCAGGAAAGAGTTTAGAGAGGGAATTACATTCGAGGCTTCAGGAAGAGTTTAGAGGATTCATTCGAGGCTTCAGGAAGAAGTTAGATATTCATTTCGAGGCTTTAGGAAGAGTTTAGAAGAGGGATTCATCCTGGGCTTTCAAGGAAGAGTTAGAGATTCATTTGGAGCTTCAAGGAAGAGTTAGAGATTCCATTCGAGACTTCAGGAAGAGTTAAGAGATTTCATCTTCGAGGCATCAAGAAGAGTTAGAGATTCAATTTGGAGCCTTCAGGAAGAGTTTTAGTTTAGGGGATACTTCGAGGGCTTCCAAGGAAGAGTTATAGAGATTCATTCATTCGAGGCTTCCAGGAAGAAGTTAGAGATTCATTTCGAGGGCTTCAGGAAGAAGTTTACGAGATTATTCATGGGGCATCAGGAAGAGTTAGAGATTCATTTTAGGCCTTCAGGACGAGTTAGAGAGGGATACATTCGAAGGCTTCAGGAAGAGTTATGAGAGATATTCATTCGAGGCTTCAGGAAGAGTTAGAGATTCATTCGAGGCTTCAGGAAGAGTTAGAGATTCATTCGAGGCATCAGGAAGAGTTAGAGATTCATTTGAGCCTTCAGGAAGAGTTAGAGAGGGATTCATTGAGGTTTCAGGAAGAGTTAGAGAGGGGATTCATTTGAGGTTTCAGGAAGATTTAGAAAGGGATTCATTTGAGGTTTCAGGAGGAGTTAGAGAGGGATTCATTCTAGGCTTCATGAAGAGTTACAGATTCATTTGAGGATTCAGGAGGAGTTAGAGATTCATTCGAGGCTTCAGGAAGAGTTAGAGATTCATTCGTGGCTTCAGGAAGAGTTAGAGATTCATTTTCAGGCTTCAGGAAGAGTTAGAGACATAATTCATTCGGGGAGGGGCTTCAGGAAGATTTAGAGATTCAATTTGAGGCTTCAGGAAGAAGTTGGAGGGATTCATTTGAGGCATTCAGGAAGAGTTAAGAGAGGGATTCATTCGAGGCTTAGGAAGAGTTAGAGAGGGATTCCTTTGATTTTGGCTTCAGAAGAGTTAGAGATTCTTTGAGGCTTCAGAAGATTTAGAGAGATTCATTCGAGTTTCAGGAAGAGTAGAGAAGGGATCATTGAGGTTCAGAAGAGTTAGAGAGGGATTCCATTTGAGGGCCTTTCAGGAAGAGTTAGAGATTCATTTGAGGCTTCAGAAGAGTTAGAGAGGGGATCAGGAGGTTTTCAGGAAGGAGTTAGAAAGATTCATTTGGTTTCAAGGAAGGGTTGCGAGGGATTCATTTGAGGCTTCAGGAGAGTTAGGGGAGATTTTCATTTGAGGTTCGGAAGATTAGAAGATTCATTTCAGGTTTCGGAGGAGAGAGAGGATTCATTTGAGCTTCAAGGGAAGAGTTAACAGATTCTTTGAGTTTCAGGAAAGAGGAGGGGGAACATTTGGAGGGTTCAGGAAGAGTTAGAGAGGGAATTCATTGAGGCTTTTGGAGGAAGAGGAGGAGATTCATTTGAGGTTTCAGGAAGAATTAGAGAGGATTCATGCTTAGGCTTCAATTGAAGAGTTAGAAGATTCATTTGAGGCTTCAGGAAGATTTAGAGATTCATTTGAGGCTTCCGGAAATGTTAGAGATTCATTAGAGGCTTCAGGAAGGAGTTAGAGATTCATTTGAGCTTCAGGAAGAGTTAGAGATTCATTTGAGGCTTCAGGAAGAGTTAGAGAGGGATTCATTGAGGGCTTCAGGAAGAGTTTGAGGGATTCATTTGAGGATTCAGAGTTAGAGAGGGTTCATTTGAGGCTTTAGAAGAGGGTTTAGGAGGAAGTTGGGATTCATTTTGAGGTTTCCAGGGAAGAGGTTAGAGAGGGATTCATTTTGAGGCTTCAGGAAGAGTTAGAAGGGATTCAGTTCGGGCTTCAGAAGAGGTTTAGAGATTCAGGGCTTCAGGAAAGATTTAGAGAGGGATTTGGCATTCGAGGCTTCAGAAGAGGGTTTACAGTTCCATTCGAGGTTGCAGAAAGAGTTTTTTAGAGGGATTCATTTCATGCTTCAGGGGAGTTAAGCGAGATTTCATTCAAGGCTTCTTCAGGAAAGGTTAGAGAGGGATTCATTTGAGCGAGATTCATTCAGGGCTTCAGGAAGAGTTAGAGAAGGGATTCATTTGAGGTTTCAGGAAGAGTTAGAGATGGATTCATTTGAAGGTTTCAGAAGAGTAGAGAGGGATTCAATTTGGAAGGTATTCAGAGAGGAATTATTGAGATGGATTCTTTGAGGTTTCAGGAAGAGTTAGAGAGGGATTCAATTTGGAGGTCTTTCAGGAAGAGTTAAGTTGAGGGGTCTTTGAGTTATTCAGGAAGAGTTTTGGGAGGGATTCAGTTGAGGTTTCAGAAAGTAGTTTAGAGAAAGGGATTCAGTTTGAGGTTTTCGGGAGGTTTTAAGAAGGGTATTTCAATTCAGGTTTCGGAAGGATTATTTGAGTAAATTCAAAAATTTGAGGTTTTCAGGAGGAGTTAGAGTGTTCATTTGAAGGTTTTCATCAAGAATAGTTAGAGGGATTACACTTGAGGCTTCAGGAAGAGTTAGAGATTCATTCGAGGTTGCATGAAGAGTTAGAGAGGGATTCATTTGAGGTTTTAGGAAGAGTTAGTGAGGGATTCATTTGAGGTATCAGGAAGAGTTAGAGAGGGATTCATTTGAGGTTTCAGGAAGAGTTAGAAAGGGATTCATTTGAGGTTTCAGGAAGAGTTAGAGAGGGATTCATTTGAGGTTTCAGGAAGAGTTAGAGAGGGATTCATTTGAGGTTTCAGGAAGATTAGTGAGGGATTCATTGGAGGCTTCAGGAAGAGTTAGATAGGGATTCATTTGAGGTTTCAGGAAGAGTTAGAGAGGGATTCATTTGAGGTTTCAGGAAGAGTTAGAGAGGGATTCATTTGAGGTTTCAGGAAGAGTTATAGAGGGATTCATTGGAGGCTTCAGGAAGAGTTAGAGATTCATTTGAGGCTTCAGAAAGAGTTAGAAAGGGATTCATTTGAGGCCTCCGGATGAGTTAGTGGGGAATTCATTTGAAATCCAATGAATGAGAGAGAGAGAGAGAGAGAGAGAGAGAGAGAGAGAGAGAGAGAGAGAGAGAGAGAGAGAGTATTTAATGGCCGTCATTTGGTAAAGAGTAGAGAGAAAGATTTGCTGCTGCCAAGAAAATGCCTCTCCCCCCTCTTCAACAATTCTGAGGGGAAAGGGAGACAGGTGACGAGAGAGAGAGAAGGTGAGAGAGAAATATTCTGAGATCAGTAAAGATAAATATACTAAACCGTTGTAACTATTATTTCCAAAATATACGTATCTTTTGTATTACTTCGACTCTGGGACCTCCACAATATACATTTCCGCTCGCACCAAACCTCTGGGGCAAGTTGCAAGACCCGGCTAAGACGTAGCTTCTCACGGGGTGTAGAGGCGTCAGTCACACGCCCAACTCTGCCGTTTTCCAGGCCTGGAATTAACACGAGTTCATGAAATGAGTGCGAGTCAGTGGGAGAATTGATATGTGGGTAAGAATAGGCGTTTATATAGATTTCTGAGTGACTGAGGGAAGCGAATTAAAAATAATAAAGCTTCACATACACTGCTTCAGTTGTGTGTAAACAAAATGTCTTATTTCCAGGTGCAAGTTCCTGTTGCAACGAGAGCATTAATCAAAACTATTCCCTCCAAAGGCTTTGATGAGCTACATTTATTACCTAATGACCCAAAGGCTGTAATCGGACTGGTTAGCCTATTTCTTCTTCTTCTTCTTCTTCTTCTTCTTCTTCTTCTTCTTCTTCTTCTTCTTCTTCTTCTTCCGTTCGTTCGTGATGGAGCAGAATTTCTTGTTTTTTTTTTTTTATTATTATTTCAGTTGAAATCAGAGATGAACAGTTTTCAAAGAAGTTTGTCTAGTCTTTATATTTAAATATGCTTGTGGAGATTTTTGTCGAGTGCTTAGGAATCTTAACACGATTGAAATGTGATTCAAATCAGGTTCCCTTAGAAGTCAGTCAGGATTGTCTGTAGATGAAAATGTGTTAAGTACTCGTGCACAGGAAATAAAATAAAAATTAAATGATTCATATGGTCATTTGTATAAATATAGCTTGTTTTTTTACAACTCTCACATTAGACCAACAGTTTCTCTCTTTAGAATGTTGAGGTTTTGTTTTATTAATAGCTGATTAGTTCTTCCAAGTAAGTTACCATGTTAACAATGCTTAGCATGCTTTATCAGTCATGCTATACATAGATAGCTGAGATATATATATATATATATATATATATATAATATATATATATATATATATATATATATATATATATATATATATATATATATTATATATATATATATATAAATATATATTAATTCGGCCGTTTGAAGTTCATCTGATAGAGGATGAGAAAATCCCCAACTTCGTAATCCTGGGATTTCTTTTTATGTATAAATGAGGATCATATTTTAGTATTTGTTTTTTTTTTTTTTTTTTTACTGTTCAATGAAAATATCTTCTTTAAGCCTTGTGAAATAAGAGAATACCTTCCAGACTTTAGTCCATGACTGAATAACACTGAGAAACAATAACTTCCATCTGGTATTTCTCCAAAGAAGGCTCTCTCTCTCTCTCTCTCTCTCTCTCGTCTCTCTCTCTCTCTCTCTCACTCTCTCTCTCTCTCTCTCTCTCTTATCTCTCCTTTAGACTTCGCATCCTCCTTTTTCTCTCAGTACTAGAAGATCAGTTGACTCTCATTCTCGTTGGTCAGATTTTGTTCCGAGAACAGAACCAGGTCGGAGAAGAAGGAAAACAAATGAAGGTCGTTTTTTCTTCTCTTTCAATGTTATTCTCTCGTGCATCCTTTATTTGTTTATATTTTGTTATTTTGTTATTGTGAATTTATCTCTCTCTCTCTCTCTCTCTCTCTCTCTCTCTCTCTCAATAAGTCGTCTTTGCTTTCGAAAATCAATGCAGATTGAAATTCCCTCGAGTCTCTTTAGAACTGATGAGAGTGACGCCTTGCCAATCCAATCCAAAACATGATTCGTTCCTAATATCTCCACAATCTTCCATTTGCATAATCTCCCCCGGTGTTGTTTTATTTTGTTTTAAGTTTTTTTTTTCAGAAAAGAAGCTTTAAAATATATTTTTCCTTTACACCCTAAGGGAAAAGTACAGATACGTCATTAGATGTGACTCGTAATATCAGCAAAGTTAGCTTTGTGGAATATTTTCACATTTAGTTTTGTCTCTTTGCAAGACTGATGCTACTTGAGGATTTAGGAACATTTTTATTTATTTATTTCTTTATTTTCCAGCTCGTTTTTTCTTCTCGAATAACTGTTCTCTTGTTTCTGTATGTTCTATTGGCTGTTGTCTGTTGCGTCTTTCAAAAGAACACATTCATATTTCCTTTATAAGCAGTTTAATTTCATGTCAGTGGCCCCTTTGTTGGGCTGCTTCTATTTGAACATGGTTGTTTTATTATTATAATTTTCAGTGTCGAAAATGATGACAATGATTGCAGGTCCACAATAATATTGCATGTGAAGTATAAAGTCTTTAATAATAAGAGCTTTCGAACCTTGTGCTAGGTTCATCTTCAGTCAAGTGACTTGACTGAAGATGAACCTAGTACAAGGTTCGAAAGCTCCTATTATTAAAGACTTTATACTTCACATGCGTATTATTATGGACCTGCAATCATTATCATATCATTATCATTATCATTATCATTCATAAAATCAACCCCATTCATATGAAACCATCCCACAGGGGCCATTGACTTGCAATTCAAGCTTCCAAAGAATTGTGATCATTAGAATAGTAATAATAATGATAATAATAATATAATAATAAAAGGTGGCTTGAGGAATCTGGTAGTACCCTATTTATTATTGGGCGCTGCTTGTGGCATCGTGTGTGATGTCATCAGCTGACGGCTTCTGATTGGCTGTCCTCTCCGTGGGCGGATGTAGTATCTGTCGTTCGTATGGACAGGCCGAAACAAATTTGCCTTGGGTTAACAATTACAGCGACGAAACAAAACCAGCAAAAAGCCAATCTGAAATATCTCTGAACGCTTGTGGTTAGTCATGACGAAATAAATTTTGCATTTTAAAGCTCACCGTACCTGATGCAGCTCTGATATTCCACGCAGCAGGCGTGGCCTGTCTGCGCGTTGTTGAGTCTCCAGTGCATTAGCAGGAAGCATTGCACGGGGATTGAAAAGTTCTCATTCGTCATGAACTGAGGACTCAGTTGTGCATCGGTCCCAATGCCACAAAGGCATCATTTACTGAATGCTCCATTTTGTATTGGGGAGGAATATCACAGCTATTTTTCAGGTTTTGTGTCGCTATTTTTAGGCAGGAGGCTTTTAAATGTGAACTGTGATGCGTATTTATGATGTGATAGGGCTTACAGAACAAAAGACTGCAAAGGTCAGCGTTCTGAGAGAGAGAGAATTTTGTATAGATAAATTTAGCCTGTTGAAAATAATTATATGTACTTTTGTTATTATTATTATTATTATTATTATTATTATTATTATTTTTTTTTTTTTTTTTTTTTTTTTTTTTTTTTTTTTTTTTTTTGCTCTATCACAGTCCTCCAATTCGACTGGGTGGTATTTATAGTGTGGGGTTTCCGGGTTGCATCCTGCCTCCTTATGGAGTCCATCACTTTTCTTACTATGTGTGCCGTTCTAGGATCACACTCTTCTGCATGAGGCCCCGGAGCTACTTCAGCCTCTAGTTTTTCTAGATTCCTTTTCAGGATCTTGGGATCGTGCCTAGTGCTCCTATGATTATGGGTACGATTTCCACTGGCATATCCCATATCCTTCTTATTATTTCTATTTTCAGATCTTGATACTTATCCATTTTTTCCCTCTCTTTCTCTTCAACTCTGGTGTCCCATGGTATTGCGACATCAATGAGTGATACTTTCTTCTTGACTTTGTCAATCAACGTCACGTCTGGTCTGTTTGCACGTATCACCCTATCCGTTCTGATACCATAGTCCCAGAGGATCTTGCCTGATCGTTTTCTATCACTCCCTCAGGTTGGTGCTCGTACCACTTATTACTGCAAGGTAGCTGATGTTTCTTGCACAGGCTCCAGTGGAGGGCTTTTGCCACTGATCATGCCTCTTTTTGTACTGGTTCTGTGCAAGTGCCGGGCATTCACTTGCTATGTGGTTTATGGTTTCATTTTTCGTATTGCACTTCCTACATATGGGAGAGATGTTATTTCCGTCTATCATACTTTGAACATATCTGGTTCTTAGGGCCTGATCTTGTGCCGCTGTTATCATTCCTTCAGTTTCCTTCTTTAGCTCTCCCCTCTGTAGCCATTGCCAATTGTCATCGCTGGCTAGTTTCTTTAGTCTGTCTCATGTATTGTCCGTGCATTGGTTTGTTGTGCCAGTCCTCTGTTCTTTCTGTCTTTCTCCTGTCTCTGTATATTTTCTGGGTCTTCGTCTACTTTTATTAGTCCTTCTTCCCATGCACTCTTTAGCCACTCGTCTTCACTGGTTTTTCAGATATTGCCCCAGTGCTCTGTTTTTCGATGTTGACGCAGTCCCTCTATACTTAGTTAGTCCTCTCCCTCCTTCCTTTCGTGTTATGTATAGTCTGTCCGTATTTGCTCTTGGGTGTAGTGCTTTGTGTATTGTCATTTGTTTCCTGGTTTTCTGATCTATGCTGCGGAGTTCTGCCTTCGTCCATTCCACTATTCCTGCGCTGTCTGATTACTGGCACTGCCCTGTGTTTTAATGGCTTTTATCATATTTCCGGCGTTGAGTTTTGACTTGAGTATCGCCTTGAGTCTCTGCTCATATTCTTTCCTGATCGTGTCCTTCATCTCTTGGTGTTTTATATCTCCTCCTTCCATTATTCCCAGGTATTTGTATCCTGTCTCATCTATGTGTTTGATGTTGCTCCCATCTGGTAGCTTTTATCCCTTCAGTTCTCGTTACTTTGCCTTTTTGTATGTTGACTAAGGCGCATTTTTCTATTCCAAACTCCATCCTGATGTCTCCAGATACAATCCTTACAGTCTGGATTAAGGTATCTATTTCCTTGATGCTCTTACCATACAGCTTGATGTCGTCCATGAACATCAGATGGTTTGATTTTGTTGCCTCTTTTCTTGAGTTGGTACCGGCTCCATCTTCTGTAGTACTTTTGTCATGGGAATCATGGCTACTACGAAGAGTAGTGGGGACAGTGAGTCGCCCTGGAAGATCCCTCTCCTGATATTAACCTCTGCTAGTCTTTTTCCAGAGCTTGTAAGTATTGTATTCCAGTTGCGCATTGTATTTTTGAGGAAGCTGATGGTATTTTCCTCTGCCCCATATATTTTCAGGCATTCTATTAGCCAGTGTGTGGGTATCATGTCGAAGGCTTTCTTATAGTCTATCCATGCCATGCTTAGGTTGGTTTTCCTTCTCCTACTGTTCTTCATTACCATTTTGTCTATGAGGAGCTGGTCTTTTGTGCCCCTACACTTCCTTCTGCAGCCTTTCTGTTGGTGGGGGATGGTGTTTGTCTCCTCTAGGTAGTTGTATAGCCTTTCACTGATGATACCTGTTAGTAACTTCCACATTATTTTTAGGCAGGTGATAGGCCTGTAGTTTACTGGCTATATTTCCCTTACTCTTTGTCTTTTTGTACTAAGGATGTTCTTCCTGTGGTCATCCATTTGGTGCTTGGTGATTTGAGATACAATGCTGGAGTTGTTCTGCTATTATTATTATTATTATTATTATTATTATTTTATTATTATTATTATTATTATTATTATTATTGTTATTGTTATTGTTATGGTTATTCGTTATTGTTATTGTTATTGTTTATTATTATATTTATTATTATTATTATTCTTATTATTATTATTATTATTATTATTATTATTATTGTTGTTGTTGTTGTATAGTTCCTCATTTATTCCCCATAAGTAAAGAATATTGTAAGGATATTTTTAGTATATTTGCCCCTGTTTTACGAGGCCACAGTGATATTTCCTTGACGCTCTTTACCTGAAGAGTAATTCATTAATAGTTTTTGCATATTTGCCTCTACAACGTCATCGTCAATATTTTACAGCTTAATGATGCCAGTTTTAATTATTAATATTACAGCTAAATAATAAGTTTTTCCAAAGCAGGACCCAAAATATCTGCTCAGATTCAGCAAAGTTTCGTTTCAGAACTTAAGCAGCCAAATTACGATAATTAATGTAGGCGAGATATTTAGTGTTCTGTTCCCCTGAGGACCAACAATCTTTGCGCTATTTGTTCGCGTTACTTGAATGTTACTATTTCGTTGTCTCAGACTTTAAGTTGACAGCTTCGGATTTTGAATATTTAATGAGTTTTTATTATTTTTTTCTTACTGAAATGGCTCCGTTCTTGAGATGGCTTGAGATTTATTAGTAATGAATATTTCTCCAAATGTGTAATATTGTTTATGTTTATGACATTCTGAATAATAATGATAGTTTCTCTAGATGTTTAGTGTTACATTTATGTCTCTGTTGATCACTTCGTATTTTCAAGCGCTTTCATCAAGAGACCACCTTTCCCATATTTTTTTTTTTTTTTTTTTTTTTTTTACAAACGTCGTTACTTGTGTGATACTTTTCGATTTTGATTGAATCGACATTTTGAATTTTTGTTTGTTGATGTTGTCTTTGATATTTTTGATATTCTATTCTACTTCAATTATTTTCAGCATTGTTACGGTTTTACTCCAAATTAAATACTGTCCGTTTTGAATGAATGAATAGAGGATTTAGGCCTAAGACCAAGCGTTGGGACCTATGAGGTCATTCAGCGCTGCAACGAACATTGGCAGTTGTTAGAAGAGGCTGGAAAGTAAGATGGAAGAAAGAGAATATGAACGGAGGTACAGTAGAAGAAATGAAAGTACGCAGATAGGGGTCGACGGGACACTGCAAAGAACCTAGAGTAATGCTTACAGTGCACTGCATGAGGTGCACTGGTGGTACTACCCCTCTCCGAATTGCTTATAAAGATTTAGTTTTCATGACCCCCCCCCAAAAAAAAAAAAAAATAAATAAAACAATTTTTATTATTTGCCTCGATTTATTTCAAGTTAACAAACCATTAAGGAAATTTTATCCCACCGAAGATTGAAGTCGAAACCACGAAGTTTCTGCTGCTGAGACTAAGTGACCTTCCCTGAATGGGAACTGGAATGCGTCCTTGGAATGTGCCCCGGAAATCCCTCTGAGGCTGAAAGGGACTTTGTCGGAGCTCCAGGAATCGGTTTTATATTTATTTAGCTTCAGATCCCGTTGCATGAAAGCAAAGGACGGTGTCCGTCTTGGATCAGTCTAGTGATTTTGAAGGATGCACTATATAGTCCCAGAGAGTTTAGGTTTTAAGACCTCTTTTGGCCGGTAAGAATATGTTTCTAGGAGCGTCTGGTGATGATACTTTTAAAAACATAGATTTCAAAGCAAAATTTAAAACTGCAAGAAGTAGAAACATTAACAATAAACATCCGAAAAAGGATATCGTCTTCCAAACGGTCGGTTATGATCAGCGGAAAGGTTTAATTGTCACCGACCACCAGGTGGTATTAAAGTTTCGCTTCCGTTTCCCTCATGTTCCTCCCACGCCGCCTCCTCCGCCTACTGCTGCTGCTGCTGCTGCTGCTGCTGCTGCCGCCCCCCCCCCCCCCCCTCCTCCTCCTCCTCCCACGACGCGTAAAAACGAATCGCTGACGAAGTCGGAATGAAACTGCTGACAGGAGACCAATGGCAACATTATTGGAACGTATTGTATACCGATCATAACTGGATTTTCATTGCTACTCGATATTCTGTTATGGGGAATTGGCAAGTCTTCTGAAAGGACTTGTACCGGATTTTCCACACGATTTTGTATCGTTTTTTGGGAATAGTTTTAAGAGATGGAGCTTTGTATATTATATTCATCCATTTCTGGATAGGGATTTAACGCTCGATATTCATTTTTTAGGCTGAACTTGATATCATTAGCTTATGAGTCTAGTGAAGCTGATAGTGATATTGTCTGTTACGTTTTGACTATTTTCATTCAATTATGTTCTTCATTAGTCTTCCAATCTTTCACTATTCTAAAAATTAAGTAAAACACGAGTTAGATTTAATGATATCGATAACAATAAAGTTGATAAGATCGTTTAAATAGATGAAAATTAAGAAAACATTATTGCTCTGAAGATGAAATTCATTTCCAGTCGATCTTGAAGAAATGACTTTGTAAAGACGTTAATGAATAATAGATAAATCCCTTCACATTTCCCTCCTGAATAAGTAAAACTGACCCTAACCTAATCTAACCTACCTCTAGTTCTTTTTATTATTATTATTATTTTTTTTACAAACCAAATAGTTCCTCCACATCTTGACCTTCCCTGGAATCAGGGCTGGATTCAGGCTCCATCACGCTCTGTCTTCCCCGTAAGGGGGTAGTCCCCTCAGTGCACCTCATTCGGTGCAATGTAGGATCATTACTTAGGTTCTTTGCAGCGTCCCCTTCGGCTCCTAGCTGCAACTCACTTTCATTCCTTTTACTGTACCTCCGTTCCGTATTCTCTTTCTTCCATCTTACTTTCCTCCACCCTCTCCCAACAATTGCTTCATAGTGCAACTGCTTCGAGGTTTTCCTCCTGTACCACCTTTTAAAACTTTTACTGTCAATTTTCCGTCTCAGCTCTGAATGGCCTTAGTTACCCCAGTTGCTTGGCATTATTGCCAAAAAATCAAAAATATATAAGTCAAATCAAATCAAAATCACGCTCTTTCTGGGCCATGGTTTCTGGAATGGAAGAATGGGATGTGCTGGATTGTCTGGAATTCCCTGGAAGAACCTGTTAGTGCATTCGAGTGGAGAAGGGCCCCTAAATCTTAACTCACACAAAGAATAGACCGCTGCCTTGATAAAGCAGCTAATTTGATAAGAATTGTTATCAGAAACATAGAGAGATAATATTTTGTGCGTTAGGTAAATCTGCATAATAGCAATCTCTGTATTCAACTCCAATATTATCGTTATTATGTTTATCTTATAATCTACAGCATTATTTTACATGAAGTTCATTTCATTCGAGATGTTCATTTTGTTATTAAAGTGTCACTTGCACCAGACAGAAAACGTAAACATATTTGGTTTATTTTAAATTTAGATTCTTACTTATTTTGGCCATGAAACCTCTATGTCAACACTGGAATGTTTGCTGAGAAATATCCAGAAACATAGCGCATTCCTGCAATTTTCTTATCCAAACATTTTGTATGTTATTAATTTTTTCCACTTATGACAAAGTAATTAAGCAGTCTTGTCATCATTCACACGAGTGAGTCTCCTTGATCAAGTCATGATTAATTTTATCATTAATTTCTATTAATTTTTTGGTTGATTTCCCTCATCACGGAAATAATAATCTGGTTCATATGAGGTTTAAGGTTGAGCTCATTCTGAATTCCTATTAGCATTCGTGGGACACAGTGTATAGTAAGATAGAATATTCTCTCTCTCTCTCTCTCTCGCTCTCTCTCTCTCTCTCTCTCTCTCTATATATATATAATATATTATATATATATATATATATATATATATATATATATATATATATATATATATATATATATAATATATATATGATTTCAATCTCATTTGTTAAACGTTGGAAACAAATCTTTCTGAAGCCTTGCCTTTTTCCCGTTTACAGGTGTGAATTGATTTTAACATTCATATTTACCTGTAGCCTCCGCTTATTCTGTTAATGCCTTGGGTAATTTCCTTTCATTAAAGAGTGAAAATAGGCCAAAGTATAGGGGTTGATTTCTATGAGAAAAAAATAGCATTTCATTTCAGAATCCTGCAGCGCTCAACGTAAACCTGCGCGTTTTATCATGTCTGTAGTAACTAACCTTTCGTCGCGCGATAACCACCGATTGCATCCAGTAATGCCCCTCCATGGAAATCCATAAAAAGAGAAAGTTCCATAAAGAGAAAGTTCAGAAGATTCAAATGAAATTAGCAAAAAGCTCATGCACCACATTTTATCGCCTGAGTGAAAGCAGCGTCGTTCCAACTTGCAAAATCTCTTTTTAATCTCGGGAAATGAGGTTTCAGGAAGGTCTCCGAGAAGGTTCATCTCAGATTTCAAGGAAGCGAATTGAAGGCATCTTTTATGTCTTGGGTAATAGAATTGGATTCTCTTCAGTAAGAATTATTCCGTTTATTAATGTCACTCCTTCTCAGCCCACCCCCTTTCTATCATGGCTAAACTTGGACTTATAGGGCATCGAGTGTCAATATATTTCAGCGACCTCGAAAACTGTGGATTAGACACTAACATCTGTCACTTTTTGGATATTTTTTAAACATCACCCCCTTCCCAGGCCCCCCTTCCCCCCCACTCTCACCCCCACCCCCCTTCATATTGGGGCTGGAACTTGGACTTAAATGGCATTGGGAGTGTCAATATTCATCTCCACGACCTATGGTAGGGGTGTAAGAATACTACTGCTGTAGGTTCTGTGTGTTGTAAAAGGTGACTAAAAGGACATCTGCTGCCTTGTAGTCTTACTTTTTAGTAAACGCTAGGCCCACTGCCAATGACTGTGGTTGATGAGAGCAAGGGCATGCAGTCATAAAACCCCCACTTTTCCAACTTTAAAAAAACCCATGCCTGATGATGCCTTTGATAGAGGCAGTGGAGAAGGCACATCAGGCAACCGACCCCTTAATGTAGGGATAACGGTGGGAAAGAAGATAATCTGTTGTTTTCGGTTACTTTTACATCTCACCCCTTTTCAACCCCTTCCCTATTGGGGCTGAACTTGTACTTTAAGGACATTGGGAGTGTCACTATTTATCTCAGCGAACTCGAAAACTATGGGTTAAACACTAATATATGTCGTTTTCAGTTATTTTTAATTTCCACTCATTTCCCACCCCACTCCCCACAACTTATATCTGGTGCCAGTGATGTCTTACCCCAACAGTGTTCTTTCCCCGATGCTAAGTTTATGTGTACCAAGTTTGGTTGAAATTGCTCGGATCGTGTGAAAGTGTATGTGGCAGGCACATAAACGCATCCATTTTTATATATATATAAATGGCACGTAGGTGTTTACTGCTGTTTGTCTTGTTTTGATACAGTTGCCAGTTTCCTCTTTTTGTTTATCTTTTATTATTATATTATTTTATAGATGACAGAGTAATTATAGGCGGTTTAGGAACATTTGAATGTAAAAATAAACAACATTACGAAACGTCCTGTTGCCTCTGAATATTCTGAGGGCACTTAATTTATGAATCATAGAAACCCATTAACACATTAAACCAAACGCTGTCATTCTTTTTTTTCTTTTTTTTTCTTACGTTCGTTCGGTTGCCCCAGGTCCCTCAGTGTGAGGCGCCTCTAATGTCTACCGAGAGTTTGCTAGTACATCTTCCGGTATATTTTGCATCTTCCAATCTTGGATGGTCTGGGATGCAGTTTAGATATTTGTCGAGCTTATATATTTCCTCAGATGAGCTGGCAACGCATTGAATAGACGCTGCATTATCGATGCTGGTGCGTAGTGGATTAATGTCCTGTGTGCTTTCCTTATTTTTCCTGGTATAGTTTTTGGCACTATTAATCTACCTCTGCTTGCTCTTTCTGATATTTTTAGTTCCATGATATTTTCTGTTATTCTTCTATCTGTTTCCATTGCCTGAATTATCATGTAGCGTTCTCTTCTCCTTTCTAGACTATATAATTTTAAGGATTGTAGTCTTTCCCAGTAGTCTAGGTCCTTAACTTCTTCTATTCTAGCTGTAAAGGACCTTTGTACACTCTCTATTTGTGCAATATCCTTTTGATAGTGTGGGTACCATATCATATTGCAATATTCAAGTGGACTACGAACATATTGTTTTATAAAGCATAATCATGTGTTCAGCTTTTCTTGTTTTGAAGTGCCGTAACAACATTCCCATTTTTTGCTTTACATTTTGCCAACAGAATTGCTATTTGATCATTGCATAACATGTTCCTATTCATCATCACACCAAGGTCTTTAACTGCTTCCATTATTTTGTGATTGCCTCATTTATTAGGTCCCCTATATGCATATAGCTTTCCTTCTCTGTCTCCATAATTTATTGATTCAAATTTATCAGAGTTAAATACCATCCTATTTACCTCTGCCCAATCATATACTTTGTTAAGGTCTCTTTGTAGAGCGTTCCTATCTTCATCACAAGTAATTTCTCTACTTATTCTTGTGTCATCAGCGAAGCTACTCACTACCGAATCCTTAACATTACTGTCTATGTCTTCAATCATAATAACAAACAATATTGCAGCTAGCACCGTACCTTGTGGCACACCGGATATTACCTTGGTTTCATCCGATTTCTCATCGTTTTGCAATAACTATCTGTTTTCTGTTGTGTAAAAATTCTTTTAAACCATCTTCCTACTTTATCTACGATATTGTGTTTTCTAATTTTCTTTGCTAATATATTATGGTCTACTTTGTCAAAAGCTTTTGCAAAGTCTAGATAAACCACATCTGTTTCATTTCTGCTTTTCATATTTTTGAATATGTTCTCACGGTGGACTAACAGTTGGGTTTGTGTACTTTTTCCGGGTACGAAACCGTGTTGTCCTATATTTAAACAAATTATTTTTTATTAAATGTTTCATAATATTTTTCTTCATTACCCTTTCATACACTTTCATAATATGTGATGTTAGACTCACAGGCCTATAATTACTTGCCTCTAGTCTTGATCCACTTTTGAAAGTAGGGGTGATATATGCTAATTTTGTGCTCATCATAAATCTTGCCTGTATCTACACTTTGTCCTAATAATATTGCAAGTTGCTTTGCGATAGAATGAACTACTTTCTTTAACAAAATAGCAGGGACTCCATCCGGCCCTGCAGCAGCTCCATTTTTAATTTCATTAATTAATTGCCTGCACAATATCAGCTTCATTAATTTCTATGTCAGCTAAATATTCACTATTTTCTTCCCTTACTTCTATATCATTATCTTCATTATCTATTCTAGGGGTGAATTCTCTCTTATATCGTTCTGCCAGTATGTTTGCAAATTTCCTTTTTTTTCATTCGTTAATCTCCCTTCAATTCTCAGAGGGCCTATTTATATTCTTCTTTTATTCATCTTCTTCGCTATTGAGTATAATAGTTTGGGTTTTTTGCTTGATATTTAATAGGGTTTTTTCTTCCAAGTCCCGTTTTTCATTTTCTTTTGATTGTATAAATCTTTTGTTCTGCATTTTCTATCTTACTTTTTAGTTCTATAACTTTCCATGCATTTTTTTTCTTTTGCAAGACCTTTTTTTCCACTTTCTGATTTTCTGGAACAAGATCCTTCTGTCTCTTGGTATGCATGAATGATGTTTACTTTTCTTCTTCGGTATATATTTTTCCACTATTTTCTCAAGTATATATAATATCTCCGTATTTACCCTTATGTCATCACTTACGAAAATGTTATCCCAATCTTTGTTTAATTCTTCATTAATTTCTGACCATTTTATATTTTTTACTGTAGAAGTTGTATTTTCCATATCCTTCCCACTTTTTCATTTCTTGCTTATCTCTATTTTCACTTGCTTTGGAATGAACTGTTAATTCTATGACATTATGGTCTGAAATACTCGCATTATAAATACTATTTATTTCTTAACATAATTCATCTCGTCACAATACTAGGTCTAAAGTATTTTCCTTTCTTGTTGGCAGGTGATTTATTTGTTGAATGTTTGTATTCTAGTAGCATATCTAATAGCTTTTCAAATGCCTCTTATCTTCTGCACTACTATTACTGCGGCTCTTTTTTATATGTATAAGTACAACCACAATCTCCTATTCGTTCTTTCCATTCTACGAAAGGAAAAGTTGAAGTCACCCAGATAAGAGAATAGTCCAGTCCTTGCGATTTCTACATATATCATCCAATTTTTTTCAATTATTAAGTCAAACTCTTTAGTATTAGGATGTCTATATATTACTATGTTCATCAATTTTTTCAGATTCAAATTCTACCGCTATTAGTTTCACATTCTGAGTTACTATATTTCTCATATATTTTTACTTTTGTTTTTTTTTTGTCCTTTCCCATATATTGCGGTTCCCCCTTGATTCCTATTTTTTCTATCTGATCTATAAGTTTGGAACCCTTTTATTTGATCATCATTCCCAGTCTCTTTTGGGTTAGTTCTTCTAAGTACTCTATTTTTCTTTTTGAGTTACTCGTAACTAAACCCTGCGCATTCAGCACTATGATGGTTTGCGTGTTTTTCTCCTTCATTTAATACTGGTAGGTAATAAGGATTTTCCCTGTCTCTTTCCTGTTCTGGTATGTTTGTTCTTTTTTTCATTTCCAGAAAATTCTGACATTAAAAAATCCAACTTTTCCATAATATTTGATCTTCCTTCATCATAATTATTCATTTTGTGTCTGAATCTGCAATTTTCTCGTCCTTTCTGCAATATCCTCTTGCAATAATAAATACAGTTATTATCTCTTGAGTAGAATTTCGGAGCTGATGCTTTGAAATTTTTTTTTGCTGACACCTCTGCATATCTCATTGGTGGTTTGCTTTTCTGTTTTACCCCTGATATTCTTGAATTTCTCTCTTTATTTGTTTCTTTCTTATTTTGGATTTTATTACTTGGTTGGTTATTTATTTGATTATGATTCATGGCTACAGGGTGCATATATTTGCATTTTTGTCGAACTTACATCCTTTTCCTTCTTTTAGGTTTTTACATATTTTTTGGATGCAGATCTCTGCAATCATCCCCATATCCATCTAAGTATGCACATTTAACCATATATTTCATAGTTTTTTGACTATCTTAGGATGTTTGTAGTTAACATCTTTCTCCAAATCTGCAATTCCCTCTTTTCAAAAGGTTGCAGATTTTGTCTTTCTTGTCTATTTTTTCCTCTTTCCCGTCATTGTGTAGATCTGGGTAGAGCCTCTTCGGGATTTGCTTTTCTGTTGTCATATCGTAATTTATTCTTCGTAGGTAATGCTGCTTTATTGCCTCATATGTAGTATCAATGAGTATCTCTGCATCCATACTTTTATCTTGTTCTTTGTTTTCCTTATTTTTTCTGTCATTTCATTTTTGTTTACTTCTCTTCCGTTTTCCTCTTCTTCTTTTTCTTCTTCTTCCTCTTCCTCTTCTTCTTCATCCTCAACTATTTGTACATTCAATCTTTGATTTAATAACATTGTCTATCCATGATAGACATGTTGAACAATAAATTCTTGTATCTTTTCTCAAATCTTGTATTAACCTCAGCACACTGTGGATGGGTCGGAATGTTGCATGCAGCACATTTTTTCTGAATTAGGTTTTTGTGGATTGACTATGCTATACCAAACCTTACACAGTTTGCATGCTTTTGGCATTCTTTTTCCTAATGCATCAATTAGGATATTCACAAGATTCACCTTATTCATTTTCTTTGTCGGAATATGTTGGTTTATGTATATTTTCTTTATGAGTCTCTTGACCACTTGGATTTTATTTGGAACTTCTTCAATTATTTTCAAGATGTTTTCATTAGATTTGTTCCAGTTTGAAGGATTATATCCTTCTAATATATCTATGAATGCTTTTGTATCTTTTTGGTTAGGACTGTTGCTGATTTCATAGATGAGAAATTGCAGTTTCCCTTCTGCTACCTCATCGTATTGCGAATCTGCTAAACACGCCAAATTACGCCACCTCTTCCCGCAGTTGGAACTTACTGCCATCTTGTTCTGATTTATAGTATTACACTTGATAAACTAACTTAGAAGACGCTTTATCCTACTATTTTCACACTAATCTTATCACCGATAGTTCACGAACACTTCTAGATATTTCTCAAATTCTAGTCGTATGTTAACTTGTGATATCTGTTGTTAATCTGACTTCACGCGGGTACGTCTCACCAAGCAAGATGGCTACTACGAGAGAGAGAGAGAGAGATAGAGAGAGAGAGAGAGAGAGAGAGAGAGAAAAGCGACTCGAGAACAAACAGAGGCTTCGACTCCTCCATCTGACTTGATCCTCCTCTCATAACAGAGTTAGAACTTGTCCCTCCTAACCCCAAGGACTATTATTGTTCCTCTCTCCGTTCGAACCTTGGAAGTTCACTTAACAACAGACGACTGTGATGGAACAAACGTTTGTAATCCACAAATGGCAGGTTGAGGAATCGTGAAAAGGGTACGAAGGACTTAGGTTAAACTGTCAATTGATGCTTCTTTCGTTTGGGAGTGACAGGAGAAAAAGAAGTTTCTCTCTCTCCTCTCTCTCTCTCTCTCACTCTCTCTCTCTCCTCTCTCTCTCTCTCTCTCTCTCTCTCTCTCTCTCGTTCATGTTGTCTACAAATTATCATACTTAGGGGCCACAGCACACTTAAACTTTTGGCAAGTGCTTTTTTGCCGGCATAAGACCGCAAAGTCTTTTATTCAATACTCTGTAAGGGTCTCGCAACTAGAGATGTTCTCACCTCCATCCTAAGAACCTGCATTGCCACCATGTGAGTTTATCATCCTCACTTGGCTAAAGGTTGGAGGAAAATGAATTGTAGGCCCCAACGAGACACCCAGGCGTTAATTAACGTAGGTTTATGAAGGGGGGAGAAGTGCGTCATTATCATGCTGGAACTTGCAGCAAAAGCATGGGAGACATTAGTAAGCTCTGTTAAGGTAATAATGTATTGGGCAAATATGATCGTCATGGGGGTTCCATTCCATTGTCCTTGTTGCGTCACTGGGCGATTATAACCTTCGTAATGATCATTTGCCATTAGCCATTGTGTTTACTCCCCCCCCCCCCCCTCTCTCTCTCTCTCTCTCTCTCTCTCTCTCATCTCTCTCTCGCTCTCTCTCTTTCGACGATATGTTAGTTATCCCCTGTCATCATTCGTAACTTACCCGATTGCATATTTACATTGTTCGTGCTAATATGCTTACGTTGGTATATTTTATACTAGTGCCTATTTAGAGAGAGAGAGAGAGAGATAGAGAGAGAGAGCGAGAGAGAGAGAGAGAGAGATTTAAATGTTCTGGCGTAACTGAGTCCTATGGTATGATGGACTGAGGCCAATTTCCGTAGAACAAATATCTGTATGTAAATTTGATGCTGGACATTCATGTACATAATTGGATTCTCCAGTGAGCATATTTTATTATCCATTGTTTATATTTTCGTGATTAACGTGACTGAAGCTATGGTTGAATAATTTCATCTTTTATTTCTCAAATAACACATTGATTAATATCAAGAACATCCATTTTAGAATGCCATTGATTTTGAGGAGTTAGGTTTAGAGAGGCCTAGATATCAGTTTCTTTTGGGGATTAGGTTTTTGAAACATTAGGAGGTTCTTGTGTGAAAATGAAGAAATTTGTGGGAACAGTGGGACCCCGATTTTTCACCAAGTGGGAGCACTTTCTACGTATAACAATTAGACATTTGTTATTCCTGAAATGGGAACTCAGTCTATTGGCAACGAATGGGAACTCAAACGTTTTGCTGGGAACCCACTGGAAAATTATTCTTGGAAACAATTGTGAATTCATCCTTTTGGGAACACACTGCGATCTTAGTTTTTGGAAAAACGGAAAATCATCCTGCTGGGAACTTAGTCTTTGGAATCAGATGGATATTCAGCTCTATGGGAACACATTGGGAACTCAGTCGTTTTTGGAATGAAATGGGAGTTTAATATTCTGGGAAAACACGTTGGGAAATTTGTAATGAGAATCAAATGAGAATTAAACGTTTTTGGAGAACTTTGTTTTGGAATCAAATGGGAATTAAATCTTCTAGGAATACAAGGGAACTTAGTCTTTGGAATCAAATGGAAATTGTTCCCTCTAGGGAATAAAGTGTTTGAAAGGGTATGGAACTCGTCTCGTGGGAACAATGCGGTAACTTATTGTTGTGAGATTAAAGCGTGTACGATATTTCGTTCCAAGAGAAGTAATAACCGGAACAATAAAAGCAATGTGATGATAACACTTGAAATGTTGAATAACATGACACTTAGTATATAGTGGAATGACGTCACCCATTACACAGTAAGATAATAATGTACGTATAGAGTGAATGAATACATTGTATAGTGAATAACATATCACTATATAGTGCATAACATATTATATTGTGAATAGCAATAAACTATGTATAATTGTGGAAAGGTAACACTTTACATAGTGAATAACATAACACTGTATATAGTGTACTAGCTGCTGTACCCGGCGTTGCTCGGGATAAAAAGGGGCATGCCGCCCGTGTTGACATCCCCTACAGGGCATATTATGCGATTACTTTCAGAATAAGCACCACTGTCGAGCCAAAGAAGGTTTGAAGAATCCGTGACTTATTACATTGTTTGTACCAAGTCAAACAAGTTGTGAGAAACTCGAAGAGTTTGCTGTCAACTCCAGAAGTTGTTAAAAATGAGGGGTTATGAAAAAGAGGGGTTAAGACCCCCTTAGAATTGGTCCTCAAATTTTGGATTTGACTAAACCTTCCTTGGGTGTAGGGGAGTCTATGGTAGAAATTTGGTAGCCCTAGCTTTCATAGTCTGGTCGTGCATAACGAACAGACAGACACAAGCAGACAGAGAAATTGCCTTTTATATATATAAAAAAATAACATAACACTATATATAGCGAATAATGTAACGATTTACATAGTGAATAACGTATGGTCTATTTAACAAGACCTCAAATCAGGGCCAACAAACGTGACTCTTAACGAAAAGGACGTGAAGGCCTATTTGTTAACTAGGCAACCTTCTCCCCCTACCATCCACCATCCCTTTAGGGGAATCCCCTTCCCATCTCTCCCCTTCACTACCCTTTTAACCTCTCGCCCACCCCCTCAGGCAGTTGTCTATCATCACCTCTACTCATAAAATGCAAATGCACTGGAGGCCTTTCGAGCGATGGATGATGAACTTGATCGTAGAATGACGCCGAGGGAAATATTTGCAGACGAATATTTGAACAAAAGTAGAAAAGAGAGAGAGAGAATAAAAGTCTTCTTTTACTTCCCAGTCACGACTGAGTTTTTCAGTGCTTAAATAAAGAAGTGGGATTAAGAGTCATCTCTCTCTCTCTCTCTCTGCGATTCAGCACAGTCGATTGACACCTTAAACATATTGCTCTTTTTTTTCATTCATTTTTTCACGGTGTTTTTATGAAATACTTTTTCGTTAGTTCTTATGTGGCGCCTTTGATTTATAGTGTTTCAGTAAATACGCTCTGTATGGTCTTATTTTTTGTTAGTTGACTCGATAGCAAAATCTATGGAGAGATGGATTACAAATGTCATTTTACTTCATTACTATATTCCCCAGTGTGGGATCTTGTCTCTAAATTTGCTGGAGAGTCCAGTTTTGTGAAATACCATTTGCTGATTAAAGCTTGATGTTGTCTTTATCTATATATGTACTAAATTCGTTTAAATTATGATTTAAAAATGTCTTAGAACAATCTCCACTTCCTCATCTTACCTTGTTTAGTCTTGGCTAAACATAGATGAATTTCATTTATATAAAGATTTTAAGGTTTTTGAGCATCTCATTCCTAATCAAACCTTGTTTAAGTCTTGATCTACGTATACTTGTTTATATTATAATTTTAAGAAGATTTTAGAACAATGTCGAAATATACTACTATAACTCAGGACGTCGTGTATGGGGAAATTCTCCTCACATCGTCTGTTCAGCTCAGGCAGATGTTGACAGTGACGTAAAACATGCTTATTCCTCCTATTCCTCCTCCTCCTCCTCCTCCTCCTGTTTCTATGAGTTTCTTTAATCAACAAACAAAGAGGGAAGACGTTGAGATGGGTGTGGCAAATATCTTCTTCGTGTGTCAACTGCATTGGGATGGAAACCACCCACCTCCCTCTCTCAGTTAAATAATCGCCGACTTTTATGTCGTCTATGAAGAGGATATGTATGTCCTCGTAGGGGGTAGTGTCATCAGTGCACTTCACGCATTGCACTGTAGACGTTACTAAAGGTTATTTGCAGCGTCCCCCCGGCCTCTAACTGCAACACCTTGCATTCCTTTGACTGTACCTCCGTTCATATTCTCTTTCTTCCATTTCACCATCCTTCTCTAACAGTTATTTCATAGTGCAATTGGAAAAGGATTTCCCTCTGTTGCACCTTTCAAACTTTTTTACTCTCAATTTTCCCTTTCAGCGTTAAATGACCTCATAGGTCCCAGCACTTGGTCCTTGACCTACATTGTATTTCCCATTTTATTGCGGCATTAAATTACCAAAAGTTAAGGCCTCTCTGAAAGCAGCCGCGGTTCACTACTTGGTCCTGGCAAAGAGATTTCTTATTCGCTCATTACTTATTGAGTGTTGGGTGCGATGACTTCTTATTTAGAATTTTCTTTGTTTAATTAGGAAGAACCATATTTCTATTTGTGGTTATCCATTGCAACTGTTTTTATTTCCTAAGTTTGTTTCTCATCAGTGAAAGACGCAGACTGCAACTGTCTTTATTGAAATCCCAAACGAAGTCCAAATTCCTGTAACCCCAAAAGCGGAAGCAAGCAGAGTAACCAAACAAGCACACAGCTCCTTTCCTTCTCTTTCCCCATCGGGCAGATCCTCCAAAGAGTCGACCAATAGAAATATCTTGTGCTTGATGAAAGCAGGATCTCATTGGGAGCCCCGAATGATTCTTCATCGGGGCTGGGCAGTGTTTGGATATGTCCCCAGTTGGCGTCCACGCTAGAGTAAAACGTCATCAACAAGTCGGCAACTCAAGACATACATATCACAGACTGGTCAGCAATTGATCACATGCATATCACCATAAGGTCAGCAACTTATCGCATAGACATCTTAAACAGGATGACGACAAGTCAACAACCGTCATTGGACAACGACACTTAGGCAAATGCTAGATAATAGTTATACTTCTTTCTAATGAACACCATAATATTCTTTGGAAGCTTGAATTTCAAGTCAGTGGCCCCTTTGGTGGGCTTGTTCCATATGAATACGGTTCATCTTCTGAATAATAATAATAATAATAATAATAATAATAATAATAATATAATAATAATAATAATAAGTGAGGTTGTAAAAACCCCCTTTCCCCTCTACCTTTATCTTATTTTTTTCGGGCCTAGGTAAGAATTGATTAGTAAATGATCGTCAGCAGTAGTCGTCAGTTTTGGTCGAAAGTGAATGCTATCGCTTCCCTCTGGTTCGGTAACTACCAGACACACAAAATATACCTTGTTTAGTACTACCAGCCCCTTGGAGAGAGGCCTCCTTCAGTAGTGTTCTGTTTTACTCTCCTTTTTTATATTTATAACAAACGTATATATGTACGTATTTCAGTTGTATTCCACATAGGAAAATGAAAAAAGGTATGTCTCAGAAATGCCCAACAATTTCGTCCTCCAATGGACCTCTTCTTAGAGCGTTTTTTAAGGAAAGAGATAAAGTTTACAGTGCATGCAGCCAAGAAAGGCCTAAAATTTTTAAAAATTCAGTTACCAAAAACTAGCAGTTTGAGCTACAAACTATTCAGCAGTAAAATAACAATAAAACAAGAATAGCAGTTGAACAAATGAAAAATACCAAAATATCTAACGAGGTAATACATCCATTTGAAACATCATAACATACAGTACATATTAACAAGCATGGATAACATTATCCAATTTGTACTGACGTTTCATGATATGTAAGATAAAAGGATCTAATATATACAAACCAGGCGATAAATTAACATTTTTTCCTTTGCTGTGAACAATGCAAGCTGTCTTAATCAATTTCTTTCAATAAAACCTGTGCTCTTAAACAAAATCTTCGACCCGAGCCAGTCAATCGGTACATTACACATACTACTATGAACACAAAAAGCATTGCTCGTATTATTTGTTCGTATATTATATTTATGATTTAAAATGCGTTGTTCGAGTGTCTTCCCAGATTGTCCTATATCAAAACTTCCGCACTTGCATGGGATCTTATATATGACTCCTTCATTGTTTTCCGGACAATTATGAATTAAAGTTTTTCCAATAATGCTAGGATATGAAAAAGTTGTACCAAATCCAAGTAACCTTAGGGGGTAGACTATAGATTCTAATGTGGGATGGTATGGGAAACATATAAAATCCAGTTTTCTGTTTTTCTCCTCATATGAATAAAATATTTTTTGGGCTAACTTAGTCTGTAATCAATATCTTCCAATTTAAAATTATTTTCAATACCAACTTGATATATAAATTCTAGTTCCTCATTGATAAATTCAGGTCTGCAGATATTAAGAGCTCTAAGAAACATTGATCTTAATGCTGAGAATTTTACTTCTACTTTGTCTGAGGAATTGCTAATAATAAGATTGTTATTAGTAGGTTTTCTGTGTATTTTAAACTTGTAGCTAGAACTTACAACTGACCTCACAACTGTAACATCTAAAAATGAGATAACACCATTGTCTTCTTCGTCAACCGTAAAAGTTATGGAGGGAACTCAATTATTGAGGCCTCTTAAAATCTTGTGAATGTCAATAGAAGTTTTCAGTACCGAAAGTACATCGTCAACATACCTAACCCAGAAAACGATATCTGCCATAATTGAATTAGCTATTCTAAACTCATAAAATTCCATGTAAATATTTGATAATACTGGGACAAGCAATTACCCACCTGCATTCCAAATTTTTTGTCGGTAAAATTTGCCTTTAATCATGTAAATTTTAGTTCTAAAATTACATGATTAGGCAAAAGACATGACATGCTTATTTAGTTCGCTATTAAAAAGTTCTAAGACATCGTTGACAGGCACACAGGTGAACAGACTTTTAACATCAAGCTTACCATTATTTCATCATCTTTTGGAGTTTTCTTGATTATTTTGCTTACAAAATCTAAATTATTTTCAACATGCGAATTAGATATTGTACCTACAAGTGGTTGCAATAATGTTACTAAGAATTTAGAAAGTTTGTAAGACACTGAACCAATAGTGCTAATTATAGGACGTAATGGTTGTCCTTCCTTAAGGGTTTTAACTGTACTATAGAAATAGGGAAGTCTAGCATTTACAGTAGTAAACGTACTAACGATATCTTGATTGTTCCCAAATATCTTTCTCAATCTTTATGAAACTGCGCATTTACTCGCTCACAAGGATTTAGAAATCAAATGTTCATATGTATCTTGGTCATTTAACAGAATGTTCATTTTATCAACATAGTCTCCTCGATCCAAAATAACAACAACATTAGCTTTATCTGCCCTGGTTATGTGGATATTTTTGTCTTTTCTGAGTGAGTCCAAAGCCTTATTCAGACGTTTCGGAAAGAAGTTAAAAGCACAATGTACTGAGTATGCACCATACACAACACCTCTGGCCAAATTTAGTGCATTCAATATACCTCGCTTGCCAGTCCATAGGAATGTCTCTCAAAAACTGACCACGTAGTTGTACAGACTGAGCAAAATGCTTCCACTTTTCTTTCTTCGCGTTATCGATGTGTAAATTCAAAATCATGTTTTCCAAATTGCCATTAGTAAACACTCCATCTTCTCATTGCAGACGTCATCAACGAACGGGTGGGGGCATCACGCATTCCGCTTTACATTCCCTAAGGAATATCCATTGTAATTTAACTTTGTGAGCCTAATGAGGGCCTTCTTGAAGTCAAACACTAGTTGTCGGCAACGTGGATACAGATTAAGAAAAGCCTGAAGAATTCGCGTGGACATCTTATAGTACTGGTAATCTCTTAGCACGAAAGATATAGGAATTCAGTTGTATTCCAAATAGGAAAATGAAAAAAGGTATGTCTCAGAAAATGCCCAACAGTTTCGTCCTCCAATGGACCTCATTTGTTCAACTGCTATTCTTGTTTTATTGTTATTTTACTGCTAGTTTTTGGTAATTGTATGTTTAAAAATTTTAGGGCCTTTCTTGTGGCTGCATGCACTGTAAACTTTATCTCTTTCCTTAATAAACGCTCCAAGAAGAGGTCCATTGGAGGACGAGAAAACTGTTGGGCATTTTTTGAGACACCTTTTTTCATTTTCCTATGTGGAATACAACTGAATTACTATATCTTCGTGCCTGAGAAGATTACCAGTACTATATGTACGTTTGTGTATAGGAAAAGTGTTAATTTTATTAGGTGAGAAGGAAATTATGTCTGGGACAAGCATTTTTTTTTTTTTTTTTTTTTTTTTTAGTTTTTTTTTTTAGATTTTTTGTAAAAGAAATTTGAAATGGTTTTGTCTGTCCGTCCGCACTTTTCCCGTCCGTCCTCAGATCTTGAAATCTACTTGCACCAAAAGGTGATGCACAGTAGATATTATCACTGAAATAGGGGCGTGTGTTTTCAAAGTGCATTATGCTTTTCATTTCCTATCTGCCTTAATCTTATCTTGGCCTTTTCATATAGGATTCCCATCCGGTCTTCTCTCTCTCTCTCTCTCTCTCTCTCTCTCTCTCTCTCTCTCTCTCTGGGATTCATATCAGTTTTATGCTGTATAAGCAAAACTGATCGGTCCCCATAATATGAGATGTAACTAAGATGGAAACTTTGCTTGTTTATCTTTGTTTTCTTCGTTTGGAATTGTTTTTCCCATTCATTGCGCAGACGTTGTTGCGCTGGATGGTTGTTTTTCTCGCTGTTAGAATATATCTCCATTTCTTCTTTAATCATTTGACTCGAGAGCTTATTCAATGCTTCCTTTGGAATACAAATTTATTTTGTAAGACGTATCAGGTACTTATATTTCTTTGTTTCCCTTTAGGGGTTTGTTTGTCAGATGTCAAGTGTTTCCCCTCTGGGTTGTTTATTTACCAATAAAGACAGTTATTTCACTTTCTAATTTTCGCTGATGTTCAAATTTCGATTCCTTTTGATATGTTTATGCGTCAGAGAGAGAGAGAGAGAGAGAGAGAGAGAGAGAATCTCTCAAGGAAGCAAATAGATTTTAGAAAAAGCCTCGTGTAAAGGTAACAGGGAAAAGGAGAAGCGCTATTCAGTGGCAGATGAGGAAAGAATGGCTGGTGAGGAGTAGTTTTGGCCAGAGACAGACAGAGACAGTCAGACAGGCGAGGATATAGGAAAACTGACGCAAGGGGAGGGTTACATTTTTATTTTATAACCAGTTAGTGAATTGGTGTAGTAATATATAAAATATTACAAATACATGAGAGAGAGAGAGAGAGAGAGAGAGAGAGAGAGAGAGAGAGAGAGAGAGAGAGATTCATCTGGCTCACTTGGGAGGCTGTTCAGAACCGGTAATGATTATATGAAATACAGATAGCCTTTTATTGTAAATGAACCACCCTGTTTGCCATGTAAAATAGAATCACCACAGACATTTGAAACACCATTTAATCCTTATTGATCTCCTGTGTCCTTCCTGTCTGTCACTCAAAACACCATCCATGCGTCCTCTCTTCACCAGACCCCAGATTGACTTCGTGCTTCCTTTCCCACTTTCCTTGTTTATGAGGATGTTATTCCTTCTTGTAATGATTACTTATTCATATGTATTTATTCATCAGAGCTAAGAATGTCATCATAGTTATCTTCAAGTGAAATGCGATCTAATAATATAATAATAATAAAAATAATAATAAATAATAATAAGAATAATAAAATTAATAATAATAAACATATGACAATACACAAAGCACTACACCCAAGAGCAAATACGGACAGGACTATACATAACACGAAAGGACTGCGTCAACATCGAAAACAGAGCACTGGGGCAATATCTGAAAAACCGTGAAGACGAGTGGCTAAAGAGTGCATGGGAAGAAGGACTAATAAAAGCAGAAGAAGACCCAGAAATATACAGAGACAGGAGAAAGACAGAAAGAACAGAGGACTGGCACAACAAACCAATGCACGGACAATACATGAGACAGACTAAAGAACTAGCCAGCGATGACAATTGGCAATGGCTACTGAGGGGAGAGCTAAAGAAGGAAACTGAAGGAATGATAACACGGCACAAGATCAGGCCCTAAGAACCAGATATGTTCAAAGTACGATAGACGAAAATAACATCTCTCCATATGTAGGAAGTGCAATACGAAAAGTGAAACAATAAACCACATAGCAAGTGAATGCCCGGCACTTGCACAGAACCAGTACAAAAAGAGGCATGATTCAGTAGCAAAAGCCCTCCTCTGGAGCCTGTGCAAGAAACATCAGCTACCTTGCAGTAATAAGTGGTACGAGCACCAACCTGAAGGAGTGATAGAAAATGATCAGGCAAAGATCCTCTGGGACTATGGTATCAGAACGGATAGGGTGATACGTGCAAACAGACCAGACGTGACGTTGATTGACAAAGTCAAGAAGAAAGTATCACTCATTGATGTCGCAATACCATGGGACACCAGAGTTGAAGAGAAAGAGAGGAAAAATTGGATAAGTATCAAGATCTGAAAATAGAAATAAGAAGGATATGGGATATGCCAGTGGAAATCGTACCCATAATCATAGGAGCACTAGGCACGATCCCAAGAATCCCTGAAAAGGAATCTAGAAAAAACTAGAGGCTGAAGTAGCTCCAGGACTCATGCAGAAGAGTGTGATCCTAGAAACGGCACACATAGTAAGAAGAGTGATGGACTCCTAAGGAGGCAGGATGCAACCGGAACCCCACACTATAAATACCACCCAGTCGAATTGGAGGACTGTGATAGAGCAAAAAAAAAAAAAAAAAAAAAAAAAAAAAAATAATAATAATAATAATAATAATAGTAATAGGCACTTTTCCTCGTGACCTCCAGTCTGTAAATAATCTTTTCATATATATGTAATTAAATATATATTTACATACATACATACACGCATAGAGATTTGTATGCTTGGATGTGTGTTTATGAGAGATATAGAGAAGTAAACAGATATATTATTATTATTATTATTATTATTATTATTATTATTATTATTATTATTATATTATTATTATTATTACCATTATTATTATTATTATTATATTATTATTATTATTATTATTGCAGTAGCAGCCACCTCGGAGACGCCGACGGAAAAGGCAACCGGTTACAATTGACCGACCTCAAAAGTAAAGGTTGGTGGAAGGACGCAGAAGTGGTTCTGTGTCCTTTGAAGGATACTCGGGACGCCCCATCATATCAGTCCTCTCCTTCCAGTCATACTCCAGCTTCCTTCCTGTTCCCTAGAAGACGTATCCTTCGAGTAAGGATCATCTCAGCATCTCTTATAGAGTTATAAGCTCATGGAAAAGGACCCTTGACAGTAGTGTTGAGGATGTGTCTCCCGAAGGGTTTTGGGACACAAGGGCATATAATATGTCCCCAGGCCACTGGGGATATTACATTGGAGGTGGGGCGGGGGGGGCATCTTTTGAGATCACCTTCAGGAGATATTGGTTTTGAAAACAAAGGTCGGGGGCGACATGGAAGGAGGGATATTTCACAGTCTTCCAAATGAAGTTTCCGAGTTGGTTCACAGCAGGGAAATCTCGGGATTTGACGATGCCCTGGAATTGAGAATCTCCCTGGTTATTTATTCATTCATTTATTTATTTGGTTTCTTTATATAGACTTCTTTGAAATTGAGAACACTATTTGTGTATGTTTACTTATTTTTATTTATTTATTTGTTTGTTTTAAATCTAATTCTCTGAAATTGGGACTCGCGGTTTATTTGAATCTGCTACTTTTCGTGTCGTCGACAACTTTGGTGGTCTTATGACCAAGAGTTCATATAATTAATTTTTCCTTTCATTTTTACTATTTCTCATTTTTTTTAAAATTTACCCTTTGTTTTTAGTTTTTCTCTTATTTGTTTCTCTTATTTTTATTTTAAGTTCTTTTATCTTTTTTTCTCTTGTCTTTGCTACCTCATTCCAGGCCAAGAGGACTGCGCTCGGAATAGTGGTCTCGGAATAGTGGTCGTTTGAGGCCAGATGAATTTCGGAGGAATATTTATATGTCTGTCTGTCTGTCGTCGGTATCATCGATGAGCGATGCTCTTTTGTTCCCTTTTTCAGATACGAAGGAGTGGGAGGAATAATGACGATTTGGGATGGGAGGGGGAGGGTGGGTGGGGAAGGGAGTGTGTTGCTGCTGTTATTCTTTTGAGAGAGAGAGAGAGAGATTCGTTCCATTCAGTGCATAAATAGATATGACAATAGTGAACAATGCAGAAACTTTTTATTCAATACTTTAAAAGGAAAACTCAAATCTGAACCATGCAAAACAATATATCTATTAATATATATATATATATATATATATATATATATATATATATATATATATAGTATACTATATATATATATATATATATATATATATATATATATATATAGATATATATATATATATATATATATGTAAATGAGGTTATGAACCTCATTATTCATTTGGTAATGTGTAACTTGAGCGTCAGGCAAACAACAAACAAACCAGCGGCTCGCGACTTTCCCTCTCTCTCTCTCTCTCTCTCTCTCTCTTCGCCTCTTTCTCTCCACTCCAACAGTAGCCAAAATGAGAGAGTTGCGTCATAAAATAAAACATTTATTAAGTCTTCTACTGACTAACTTAAAAACCCCAACAAAAATGTCTAAACAGTATTTAGTCACACCAAAGGCTAATATCCATCGGGGACTCCCTCGGTCGCCCCCCCCCCCCCCCCCCATGGTTCCGCTAGAACCGTCTGTTTCAAAGACATAGAAACACCCCGTAAGTACACGCACAAGTTTAACAATCAGGAGATTAAAGATTGGATATTCCCACAAAAATGTCAAATAGATACAAGCCACTCTTTGGCTAAAACAGTTCAAAACTCACCCAAGCAGCCGGACTATTTCACACACTTATCAAAAAACCACTTCGGAGAGCACCACGGCATCTTGTCTTTCTTCCAAAGACGCTTCTATCAAAATCCTCCATAGACTTGGGTATCATACATTTTTAATAGAAGAAGCGCACACGCACATACGAATGCACACTTCATTAGCGCCTTATAATTACTGGCTGCAACCAGTTTCACAAAGGCACTTTGAGAAGAGTTCATGAACTGAATACATTGACTTGTCTAACTATGCAGTTTTATCTCACGCCACCGACAGAAACCATTGGTCAGCTTTTCTCAGGTCGTTGCTTCTATATATATATATATATATATATATATATATATATATATATATATATATATATATATATATATATATATATATATATATATATGTATATATATGTGTGTGTGTGTATAATATGTACAATATATATAAATTTTTCTCTTCCTGCTTGTATTGTGGACATTTCTGTTCATCTGAAGAGCAGGTCAAGGGAAGCAATTTGCAAACACGGTGTCTCTCATTCAGGAATTGGTCGATTTCTGCTTCAGTTCCCAAATGGAACGTGAAGGAATAAGAGAGTAAGAGTCGCGTTCAAGACGCCTGCTTTTTTCCAACGTTTTTCAGTTAGGGAGAAGAGGCTGTCCAACTGTTTTCGGTTGCAGGGAAGAGAAGTAACTTCCTTTGTGTGTGTTTGTTTGTGTATTGGTGCAATGTGAGGCCATGTTTGTGTTGCTTTCAGTCTGGAAAGTGGGTTCAGCTGAAACCTCCGCGGGCTAACTGTAGGCTAGTGCTTTTTTTTTATCATAGTTCTAGAAGGGAAAGAAAGAACCAGTCAGGCGAAAGTCCTCGAGATTTATTGGAGTTTGTTGGACTTCTTTATCTTTGGTTGCTACAGAGAAGGGTCTATTTTGTTCTGTTTTGCAAAAATGAGCCAATTTTTTTATATTTGTGTAAATATGTACATTAACAGTCGGCAAAAGCATAAACCGAAAGAAAATATTTAACTCTGAGCACTGGAGAGCGGACTAACTTTTTATTACTTTTCAATACTCTTTATTTGTTTTTTTTCGCTTTTCTTTCATAACAATTCAAGAAAAAATCCTTAACTATTATTATTATTATTATTATTATTATTATTATTATTATTATTATTATTATTATTATTATTATTATTATTATCTTTTGCTTTGCAAAGACACCACGTAAGGCATATTTCATACATATGAAAACTCCACGAGAGAGAGAGAGAGAGAGAGAGAGAGAGAGAGAGAGAGAGATATTTGTGGTAATTCTTTCTCTCCTTCCTTTCATCCTGTAGGATCCAAATGATAGAAAGAAGTATTGATGACCTTCCAGTCTTTCACTTCTTATCATAAGCAAAACAGAAATGCCGACATTACAGTATATTATATAATAAAAATAGAAAAACAGTACCCAGAGATGTCCATATGACCAATTTGAATATTTTAAAAGAAGTCAAGTGTCCCAAATGATCATGTTTGGTTCATTCGAAGTTAAATGCTTAATTTTTTTAAATGCCAATTTAACAGTAAGAAGATATGTGTCCATATTCAGTTATGATTTTATTATTATATATATATATATTAATATATATATATATTATAATATATATATATATATATAATATATATATATATAGTATAGTATATATCATATATATTATAAATATATAGATATATATATATATATATATATATATATATATATATATATATCTATATATAATATATAATATTATATATATATATGTTTATTTTGACCTCAGACATACTTAAGCTGCCAGACACTGCTTGAACGAGTAAGAGAATTTCTAATGGTTCCTTTGAAATTGTTGTGCAATATCTCGAGGATGCCAGTGTGATGGGGGTTGTGTTGCCATTTTCACCTATAATTATATTTCTTTTTTTATCAGTGTCCTCAAAGACATACGTAAGCTACTTACAAGACGCTGCTTGAGAGAGAGAGAGAGAGAGACTCCAAAGGGGAAATGTAATAGTCCACCAGGTGTTCTCTCTCTCTCTCCTGAGTAGGAGCAGAGGTTCTTTTCAAAGGAGACTGATTCTCCCTCACCTTCAAGAGGCTGTCTGTCGTCAAAGACTCTGAATATATTCCCCCAAGTGTGTCTTAAAGGAGCCTTTTCTTTCTATTTATATAATTCTTTGTTTGATCGATACGAAACATTCTGACGGCCTTCACTGTAGGAATATGTAACGACTGAATTTATAATTTGTTTTTATTGCTATTTCGTTCCAGTTTTTCCAAGAATGGTTCGACTTTATTAACACAAATTGTAATTCTGACACACCCTTTTGTTGGCTGTTAGAATATATAACGATTCTTTGTATTAGCTATTTTTATTTTCACTGCTTTTCAATTATTACAAAAAAGCTTTCGACCTTATAAATACTGATGATGATTCTGAGGTCACTTTGTTGCCTGTGAGAATTTATAATGATTTTGCTTATCTAGTTTTACATTAATTCATTTTCAGTTTTCCAAAACATTGTCGACTTTTTAAACACAAATAATAAATATGAGGCCAGTCTCCGAAACGCGTTGATCATAAGCATCTATTGTCTTCACTGCCGAAGGTTTCGGTGAAAGAGAAAAAGGACCTCGACTTATGATGGAAAATTTGATGGGTTTGTAGCTGAAGGCAGAGGAAGAAAGGTTTTTTTTTTTTTCACTTTCATCTAGTTTGACGTCGCATGTCATGGTTTGTGAGAAAGTTTATATATTATTTATATTATATAATATATATATATATATATCAATATATATATATATAGATATATAATATATATATATATATACACCCACAACACACACAAGCCCCTGTAGCAGTAGAAACATTGTCTCTGAAAACAGGGTGTAGGGGACTTGCTATTTGACGGGCGAACCATTAAATAGTGTCTTTCTTTTGGGGCGGTAGTGCCGTCAGTACACATCATGCGGTGCACTGTAGGCAGTATTTAAGGTTCTTTGCAGCGTCCTTTTCGACCCTGGCTGCAATCACCCTTTCATTCCTTTTACTTTATCTCTGTTCATATTCCCTCTTGTTACTCCTTTAAAACCTTTTTCCTGTCAGTTTTCTTATCATCGCCGAATGACCTCATAGGTTCCAGCGCTTAGCCTTTGGCCTAAATTCTATTTTCTATCCTATTCTATTTAATAGTGACGTTCCTTCACCCTGATTCATGGAAAGATGAGAGAGAGGGTTATAGAGTAGTCCACGGGAGTAAATTCTGTCGATGCGCTGAAGAAAAGATTGAGGTTTGTGATTTCAAATGATGAGAGGAGAAGGCAGGAGAGAGTTTCCTTTGCATTGCGACGCCCGAAGCTCAGTCCAGACAGAAGCTCCTTCGCTCTTTCTGTCTGAACCGAAGAAAAGGACTTTCTCGTTCTCCTGACGATCTGCATCAGTCAGTCGGTGGTGGTTCCAATCCAGGTGGTGACTGGGATTCGTCGTGTCTTGAAAGGAAGGTCGTCGACTGATTTGGATTGGTAAAGGACCTGCAAAACCCTCAGGTCAAGCACTGGGCTCCATTTTTGGCTATTCAGTGCTTGAGACAGGGAGAAGAGGAAGCTGGAGTGGCTGGACAGCAAGATGGAGCGCTCTAGAAGATAAAGGAGAAATATAATGATTTGAATGTGGAACTGGGAGAAAATCCAACAATTGCAGGAGGAAGTAACTGTTAGAGAGGTTGAACAGCAAACTGAAGAAATGTAAAGCACAAGTGGGGGCAGCATAGGCCCGGAGGGACTGCTACCTACTGTAATAATGCCTGCAGTACACCACTTGAGCTGGACTGTTGGCCCTACCCCTCCTTAAGGGTCCAAATATGGAATTATTATTATTTATTGGAATCTTTTTCTTTGGTGATCAGAAAACGTCACCCGGATTCTGACTGTTTCCAGACTCTCCATCTTTCATTCAGGGTGAACTGTAAGCAGTGCAGAGATACGATGAATTTTAAAAATGACATATATACCATTTTTTTATTTTTAGATTTATTGATAATGAATGAATTAAATGGCACTCTCATGCCGTGTACTGTAGGCATTACTTAAGGTTTTCCTTGCATCGTCCCTTCGACCCTAGCTGAAACCCATTCCATTAATTTTGCTGTACCTCCGTTCATATTATCTCTCTTCCATCTTGCTTTCCACACTCATAATGCATCTGCGAACTTTCCCTCCTTTTGCTTCTGTCAAACCTTTCTACTCTCAGTTTCCCTCTCAGCCCTTTGGCCTCGATTCTATATTCCACTTAGTGGCACTAATCCCTCAGTGCAGGAGCGAGCTTAATATTGGAGAGACTTGCCTCCGACTCCAAGAGGCTCATTCAGGTGACTAATTGAAGTGATAATTAGTTATTCGCTGCACATGATCCGTTGTCAGTCCCCTTTGGGACAGCCCTATTATTAATATTAATATCAGCTGACGTCAGCACTGCCGCGAATATGCAAATTCGTTTATTGTTCAGATAATCGACGCCTTCCTTGCGTATAATAGTCATCCTGGAGTGGAGATTTCGGTTTGACTAATTGTAATAGTCTCTCTCTCTCTCTCTCTCTCTCTCTCTCTCTCTGTAGTTTTCTTAATCTTGTTTTAACGAAATTCTAATGTTATTCTCGTATTGATTTTGTACTTTCCATGATGAGTGCATTTCTATTTATTACTCAGAAATATTTAGTAAAATTTTCAGATAAATCAAGCAAATTATTAGATACAAAAGGACCTTATATTATGACCTTCCGTTGGCTGCTATCCTCGGAAGTGAGTCGATTATGTTGAGCCAAATACGATATAGTTTTCAGAAGAAGGTGGCTGGTTTGCATTTGCATTCACTTTTTGAGCGTCTCGGGATCATTGTGATCCATTACCGATCACACCAAACCCCTAAGATCTCTTGCTCTTATTATTCCCGAATCTTTTTTCTTTCTTCATTCTTTCTTCAGTAAAATCATAATAAATTCAGTACCGAAAATCTTGAACATTATTCTCAAGTGAAAATTATAGAGAGAGAGAGAGGGGGGGCGGTGTGTGTTCATTGAACGAGACGAAAGGCAAAGATTGAAAAGACAAGCAAAGTCATGAGTGAGAATCATGATAATTAATAATAAAAAAAGACATCAGTCGAAGGCCTCAGAAGAGCAAAACTCGACATCTGTTCAGACGTTCCATAATGAGGTTTCGCGGTAAAAATGGGAAAACTGAAGAAAAGAAAGCCAAATGAAAGGGAACAAAAGACCCCAAAGAGATGGCATTTTTTTCAATTATAAGGGGTAAAATAAAACATTGAGAATCAAAACGGCTCCCCTCCACAAAGGATATGCTGAGCTTATTAAAGGTTGAATTGTAATCATAACGGGAGGAGAAGTTGTGGATAAATAACATCGAGAGAGAGAGAGAGAGAGAGAGAGAGAGAGAGAGAGAGAGAACGCGGACTTAATGATTACAAACACACCTAAACTGTATGCTTGACAGATTCAACTAAAGATGAACTTATTCTTTAGTCTAATTGATATTTACGAAATAAAAGTGTCAACATTGAAAAGAAACTTCACAACAGACAAAAGGGGCTTTTAGGTTGAGAATAAAAGCCCAGGTAATGAAACTAAGAGACGTACAAACTCACAAACGCCCAGTCTTTGTTCTCTGAACAAACACCTACAAAAGAGTCGCTGTGTTTTCATAAACGCCAGGATTATATTATATTTATTTATTATGTGATGCCAGAGAACAAACGCTCTTTGGTGGAGATAGGGTCGTTTTTGTGAAGGTTGCAAAGGGTTGGACTTACTCTCTCTCTCTCTCTCTCTCACTATCTCTCTCTCTCTCTCTCTCTCTCTCTCTCTCGTCCCCTTTACCTATTCTTCTTCTTTATTCCATTTTTCCCCTTCCTTTTCTCTCTATCTCTTTCTATCTTTAGTTTTGACTCCCCCTTTTGGACGGGAGTGGAGACTATTTTTACCTTTTTCCTTGGCCACATTTAATTAATTTTGTATTCAAAGACTTTTACCTTCAACCTCTGAGTAGGAACTTGTTTTGCAACATCTCATTCAACTGCACTAGTAAACAAATAAAGTACAAATTGATGAATGCACATAATAAGATATGATTGAATTTCATAAGTCTTCTTCATTTTTAAGCTTCATGAGAGAGAGAGAGAGAGAGAGTAAACCTTTTGCAACTTGCTTAAACCAACTCCTTTCCACATGTCAGCGTTTTTTCTATGACGTCACAAAGGCGACAAAAGAGCCCCAAGAGATGTCCTTTGGTTTTTCATGATTCTCGAGACAAAACAAAAAATCGTAATGAAAACGGCCTCCATAAAGGCTATGCTGAGCTTATTGAAGGTGTATTGCTATCATAACAAGAGAAAAGAAAGGGAGAAATAAAATCCAGAGAGAGAGAGGATATTGTATTGACTAGTAACTACGAGGAGAAATTAGAACTACCACCTTGATGCTATTTCATCAATTCTCTCTCTCTCTCTCTCTCCTTCCTCGTCTCTCTCTATCTCTCTCTCTCTCTCTCTCTCTCTCTCTCTCTCTCTCTCTCTCTCTAAGTACCAACCAGTCGAATTGGAGGACTTTGATGGAACAAAAAAACAATAATAATAATACCTTTTTACTAGGCCCTCAGTGGGGAGAGATATACTATTTTCATTTGATGAATATCTTCTTTTGAAATCTAGGTCGCCTCCACCTCCATTAATAATATCTGGCTAGATTATAATGATGCTGGAATTGTTCAAAAGGGAAAAGATATATTCTCTTAAAGGCAGTTCTGAGTATTTTTAAGTTTGCATTTCGAGGCACAGGAGAGAGAGAGAGAGAGAGAGAGAGAGAGAGAGAGAGAGAGAGAGAGAGAGAGAGAGAGAGAGAGAGTCCTCTTCCAGTGGAAGCAGTCTCCCGTGTGCAGTTTCTTTTATCTTGTAATAATCTCGGCTTTGCAACCAACAGCAAAAAAGAAAGTATTGTATTTCCTGCACTTGCTTACCTGACACTCCAGCGTCCTACTCTGCTTCTCTCAAATGAGGTTTATTGTTCTGTTAATTAAATAAATTCTCGGGTATGGCCGTTTATGAACCTTCTCTACAGCAACGTCGAAATATAATTTTAAAGCCTCATATTAGCTGGGAACGAGTTATTGGGCTGTTCGGTTGGATAATGGTTGAATGAAAGCGTCATATATCGTTGCTTTAAGTTGTATACTGAAGGTGCTCATATGAAAGAGACGAGACGCATGCGCAGGAAGCACTTGACTAAACAACCTCGTTAGGGTGGGCAGTGCCGTCAGTGCACTTCACGTGGTGCACTGTAGGCATTACTTAAGGGTCTTTGCAGCGTCCCTTGGGCCCCATGGCTGCAATCCCTTTTATTCCTTTTACTATTCCTCCGTTTATATTTCTTTTTTTCCTTTTTTTCCATCTTACTTTCCTCCACCCCCTCCTGACACCTTTCAAGCCTTTCTACTACTGTAAATTTTCCTTTCAGCGCTGAATGACCTCATAGGTCACAGCGCTTGGCGTTTGGCCTGAATTTTATATTCCATTCCTTAGCCAAGCTGTTTCGAAATAGTCGAAAGGGAACGTATAAAAATATAAACGTTTCTCTCTTTATTTTCTCAAATATAAAGAATAATTTCTCTTGTGTTTTTGATGAGAGATCTGTTGCTTCTTCAACAGAAAATCAGTCCAGAAAGCAAAAGTCATAATTCAAGAAGAAGAAAAAACAAAGATGCCACAAAAAATGGTGTTGTTTAGCTTTCCTCTTCGTCTAGGAGTAATCAAGTTGCATAAAAGAGAGAGAGAGAGAGAGAGAGAGAGAGAGAGAGAGAGAGAGAGAGAGAGAGAGAGAGAGAGAGAGAGAATAATTTCAATTCTTAATTGATATGAACAGGAAAAATCTTTCTCTTCACTAAACTTTTAATCGATGCGAAATGGAGACGAATAAAGGACCCAGTGGGAGGGAATGTTGACATGAACGAGACACCTTAATGATTCTGCCTCCATCATGTTGGTTGGTGTCTTTAAATAGTTCCATTCTGTCCTCGATTCCTTCCTCTCTTTGCAGTGTTGTTAGGAAATATCATTGAGAGAGAGAGAGAGAGAGAGAGAGAGAGTAACGAGAGAGAGAGAGAGAAAGAGAGAAATGAGCAACAGATAAGAGTTCCATATGTCATCCAAGTCGCTTTGGGGAACTTTCCGAAGCTATCATCAAGTGATGAAAAGATATATTGGAAGTTTATTCTCTCTCTCTCTCTCTCTCTCTCTCTCTCTCTCTCTCATATTATCCCCTTGTGCTGTGAAAATATCAATGATTAGCTTTGACCTCCTAATGAATGCAAATCCCACGTTGTCATGAACATGCTTCGTGAATGCTCTCAGGGTTTGCAAGAACTCCTACAAGTCTTTTGGGATTTTTAGCTCTCATTTAGAAAGTGTGTCTTTTATTGTACTTAAATTCACTCACTACGAGTCTGGGAAACTGGAATCACTCACTATCGAGTCTGGAAACTGGAATAACATACCCTCACAAAATGAGTGCGAGTTATCGTACATCTGTCTTGTCTCACAAGTTGTTCCGCTGTCATTGTTTAACCATCTAGAACAACTTTTGACCTGAAGTTTGTTCAGGAATTTTGGGACTGCTGATTCACGGCAGTTGTGTACGATGGCTGTGTTTCTGGTGGTTGTAAAAGGGTTTCTGTTTTCCGATCTCTCCGCTGAGAATGGCGCTGTTTGGTTTGGAAATGAGGTGTATCTGGGGATGATAGTTTTCTCTCTGCTCTGGTGGGTTTCGCGCTCTGAAGTAAAACTGACGTGATTGATGACTTTAGAAACCGGTTTTAAATGTTGCAGTGCATCAGAAATTATTATTATAATTATTATTGCTATTATTATTGAAGCTTTATTTTCTTAAATTTTGAATTAACCGTCCCACACTAAATATTAACTTTAGAAAATTTAGAAAAATTTAGAAAGGGCAATCATTTCTGTATGAATAAAAATGGGTTTATACATATACACACAAACACATACACACGTATATACGTATGTGTAGCTATCCCAAATAAAAAAAAACATAGTTTCGTCCCTCACCATTGCCATTGAAGAATAATGTTTATTATTCACGAAAGTAAATAATTCAAAGAATGAAGGCTCCCTGGCAATTCTGGGAATAATTTAATAGAGGGGGAAATGAATATTGTAAGCATTAATTTCGGGAGGGTCATGTGAGGAAAAATAAGATTTATCTCCATGGCTCCTTCTGTCAATAAAACCTGCCACGAGGACACTTCATTCAGTGAAGATATACTAATTTATGACCTCAAAATTTCTTCGAATTCGACGATGCTGTGCGCATGCGCCTGAATTCCAAGAAGGGAATCAATGAGTGGTGTTTGAGGGAAATGAAACAATGGAAAGAATCGGGAATAATTAATTGGTCTTTATCCCTGAGAAGCTTCCCAGAAGAGAAGAAGAAGTAGTAGTAGTAGTACAGACTGATAAGAAGGTAGTGATTTCCTTAGAAATAGAATTATAGAAATCTTGAATATCAAGTGTATATTTCGGTACTTTTCACAGCATAAATCTCTAATGCTATTGGTGACACTGAGTCTAAACAGTATCTATTTGTTTTTTTATGTTTTATGAGTTAATGTGAATATTTTGAGTATAGAGCACACTTCATTAAGGGTCATGTACCTGTGCATTACTCTGCCTCATTGCTAGGATTAGGTCATAAACATCATTTAGTTTTCTTCTTGCTTCTTATTCTTATTCGTAACGAAACTGTTCTTGAGAAAGTAGAAATGATTCAAGAGATGAATAAATATATAGACCTTCACAAAATCAGTTTTGATAGATATTGATAGATAAATAAATCTTCATATTGTTTAATTTATGTTGTCTTCCATTTAGGCCTTTTCAACTTGAACATAATCAGTATATGCAGTGTATTCAGTATATGTAGCGTATTAGAGAGAGAGAGAGAGAGAGAGAGAGAGCATGCAACTCTCAAGGAATGTAACGGTCATACATGATGAATATGAATGGACGACCAATAGGAGGTGGGCGGGAGGGGGTGAGGGATTCCCCTCCCCAAAATCCACAACCCCCCAACCACCCCACCCCCTCTCGTCGTCCCGATCCTACCCTCCCCTATGAACATCAAAAGATAATTCATGGAATTATTCGACGCCAGCGTCACCATTTCTGGCGAGATGAATCCATGGTCACATTTCATGGCCAGTTTCTGTTTGGATTCTCCCAAGAGGAGCAACTGGGGCCTTTAATACCCTTCTCATTCGTCTCCTTAATTTATGCGCGCGCACGCATGCGACTTGGATGTGGCCGTCGTTTCCTTTTAATATTTCAGTTATTAAATAGAATTAGGATTATTGAAGATTATTTGAGAGACATCGAATGTATTCCTGTTTTTTATATATCCTAAGGAGACCATTTGCATTTGATGCTTGGATGATGTCAGCGCCATCTTTTGGCAGATTGAACAACTCTCTCCCTTCTTTCTGTTTATTTCTGTTTCGATGAAGCGAGTTCCTTCCATCATGAGGGACGCATCCTTCTCATGGAAGGACTTTCGTCTTTTAGGATTCGTCATCGTGATGAGGAGTGAATGCCCTTGGATTTAGGACTTTTATTTTGCTTTCTTTTTTATATATCAATTTTTTATTAATTTTTTTGTTTTAATTTCGTTATAGTTGTCAAATACTGAAGTCGGATTTCGAAAGCCTAAATATTTATATTTTCCTTTGGAGTTATGAAAATACTATTGTAAATATTTTCTACTGCCTCGATTTATAAATGTTTATGGAGGCTTTTAAAAATGCGTGTTATATCTCGACCTGATGGCTTATAGGGCCTTATTGTGACCCATTTTGTGAACAAATAGTAAATGTACTTATTTATTTCTTCAATTATTCATTACTATATACGTAACACCAGTTATGGAGAGGTGTGTGAATGATAATTTGCCCATGAGGAGTCTCTCCTCTCTCTCTCTCTCTCTCTCTCTCTCTCTCTCTCTCTCTCCCAGTGCTTACACAGGAGTAGGTGTTCGAGGGGATGGTATATGAAGTTATAGTATTTATTGGAATTGGAATATAGATTTTAGACCAAAGGCCAAGCGCTGGGTCCTATGAGGTCATTGAGCGGTGAGAATAATATTAAATCAGTTATTAGCAGAGGGTTGAGGAAAGTAGGATGGAAGAACAAGAAAATGAACGGAGGTGCGGCAAAAGGAATGAAAGAGGTTGCAGAGTGGGGCCGAAGGGACGCAGCAAAGAACCTTAAGTCATGCCTACAGTGCACCGTGTGGGGTGTACTGATGGCACTCACCACCTTCGGAGCTAGTCTTTATTGTTTAATCTTATGAATTTCTAAAAACTTGGCAAATAGCTATTGTCCTCTTCTTGTTCCACAGCTTTCTATTCATTGTGTTTTGAGAGTTCAAATATTTTCTAAATCTTTTTCTTTTTATTTCTGAATTTAGTTAAATTTTTCTTCGATATATCTTGGACTTTGGAGCTTTACATTTTTGTAATTTCAGCTCCTATTTTCACTTCACATTCATTAACATGAAACAGCCGAGAATACCGAATATGAGGTTAGGTATCGGCTCACTTTTATTCATTCTTTCATAATGAAGTTAGTTAATAGCCATTTGGTAATTTTTATGTTTTCAACAAATAGGAATTCTGTAAACTTACGATCATTTCAGGTACTTAGGTTGAGTTACTATTTTTGGGGGGTTATAGTAAGTATTTTGTTAACTTTAAATTAAGCGATGCTACTCGCCTTTAATTCAGGAGATGGAGTCAGTGAGATTGTTAATAATATTATGATAATTCATATTACTTATTAGTAAATTACTCCCAAGAAATCGCTTGGCACCAGTCCTGAAAGTCATATGCGCTTGGTAAGTAAAATAATTCCTTATATGAGATAGATATGAACAGACTTCAATAAATAAAAAGATAATCTCGTGGAGTTGAACCCTTCTCTTCCTGATTGCAGTGGATGGTGTGTATCTCCGAGAGAAGCCAAGTTATTTGACGATCCCCCCCCCCCCCCCCCCCTCCCTGCATCAAGGAACAACATGAACTCTGCAGTGGGCGATTATTCCATCTCGTTTCCTTGCGAGTTATGTGAGATCCTGTTGCCCTGTAATTTGTGCAGCCTTTCAACCCGGTTCCTCCTTTACGGTAGAATTGTTGTTGTTGTTGTTGTTGTTGTTCTTCTTCTTCTTCTTCTTCTTCTTCTTTGTGAAATTCCACCATTCATCTCTTTCCTTTGTCTTTCACAAATCTCCACTCGTGTGCAGCTTTCTTTCTCGTTGTTCTCATCGAAGTAGGTCTAGGTTATGCCCACAGGAGTCCAGCTGTGACATCATCGCTTTCTTTTCATCTGCACAAGGAAATTCCCTTGTTTCTTGTATCTATGAAATATTCACATTCCATTTCCTTGATGAGTTCCTTGGTTGGTGGTTAGTCAATTATAATTTTCATTGCACTGTTTTCATTTAAATCTTGCAAGCAGTCATTTACTGCTTGCTGCCCTCAGTCAGTTGTGCAGTTTCCTAATTTGGTGTTACAATTATACGCAGCTACTTTTTCTTCTGTCTGTTTTATCGGCTCCTCCTGAATACATAAGATCACAAAGATGCGTCCACACTACAGTAAAAATGTCACAAACACATCTCAGCAGGTTGTCGAATATTTATCACAAACAAGTTAAAAACAGATTAGCGACCGTAAGTGGAGAATGAATATTGGGTAGATAATGAATAATGGTGTGATGCACTATAATTTATAGTTAGGACTATCAAGAGGTCGTTGACTTGTATTCAACCTGTTTGTGATGTGTGAGCAATAAGTTGACGACGTGTGTTTATGACGTGTTGTACTGAATTCTCACAGAGGTAAGATGTCCAATTCATTCCTCCCAACACGAAGAAAAATTGGTGTTCATATCACAAGAAATTTTTTGCTCAGTCACTCTGAAGACCTCTCGGGCCATAGCTGATGACACCAGATGCCTAAGATGTGATGCAAGCTTTGAATCTTTTGAGTTTTGGGATGAGGTCGCAAGCTCTGCGCCTCAGCCACTCACAGATAGACAAAGAACTTTTGTGACGACACCGTCTTCTATGTATTTTATGCTGAGTAGAAATTTCTGTTGACCAAGTTGCTTCAAAGTATTTGTATCCTATTGGTTCCTTATCGTGTAAAATCACATATAGTATTGTAAGAATTACATATCGCTAAACAAGTGACAGACCAATTAAAACATGCTCGCGCCCTGACTTCGTCTATAACGAAAGTTTTACCCACAAAAGTTGGCGCGTTAAAGCGTCAAAGCATGACAGACAGACAGACAGACAGACATTGTTTACGCTTTGCGTTCGTTTTGTCAAGATAAAAAACAAACAAAAGAAGACGATAATTTTTTCTGATTAAGTTCCATAATTTTCATGATACTGACGTGAATATTGATACAACTGTCACTGGAATATGAACAAATAAAGTGTAAAATACAATTTGATGTTAGTAAACTACCAAACACTTGTCATATTTTCCCTTGAAAGCGACTGGAAGTCGAAACAGATAAATTGAGGGAGAATCATTGAAGTCCGAATGAACGGTGCCAGTCGCCGTCGATTCAGATGCAAATGTCAGATCGCTGACAACACTCGCTCCTCCTTCCCTCAGTCGCTCTGACAACAGGAAAGCGACCTTCCCCTGAAATGTTGTCTATGAAATACACGAAGGCGGTGTCAGAGGTTATAGTGGTAGAATTAAATTGGAAAACAATTGGGTCCAACCTCAGCTCTCTCTCTCTCTCTCTCTCTCTCTCTCTCTCTCTCTCTCTCCTTTCCCTGCCTAATACTAAAGATTTCCTCCCTTGGCATCCTCATAAATTTCCCCTCACTCTCTCCAAATTATTTTTGAGGCTGATTTTCACAGACGGATGAGGCCTTAATGATGATGAATTAGGGAAAGGCCAGAGATGAGAAGGATGAGGATGAGTGAGATAAGGCAGGTGGCCCTGTGGAAACCAGGATAAGGATTTAGATTGTATGTATAGGGTGCCCAGCTCTTATGCACTAAGGTGGAGATAGCTTTGTCGAAGGGCTGTTTATGTCGTGATTACGCGAGATTCTCTCTCTCTCTCTCTCTCTCTCTCTCTCTCTCTCTCTCTCTCTCTCTCTCTCTCTCTAATGTGCAGCAATATAAAGCTATGACAAGTTTTGACCAACGCAGTCTACTTTTGGTCTGGGAAGTGGCTACAGAAGATTAATAATATCAAATAATTTGGCTTCATGACTGAAACATGCTTATGGCAAGTGTTTATAGCCACATTTAATTTAACTTTATTTTCATATTTGCGATTTTGGTATCTTTCTTTTTCCTTTTTTCATCAATTTTGAGTTATCACTTTTCCTTTTTGATATTTTCTTTTTACTTCGTTTTTGTATGCAGAATTTTGATTGAATACAGTGCTTACATCTTTGCTGTTTTTGAACGTAAAAAGAATTTTTTTTTCATCTTTGATGTTAGAATTTTATTCCATCTTTTTTCATCTTCTTCATTCTTTTATTATCAGAAATCCTCTCATCTCCACGTTCTCTGGACAGCAACGGTTCTCGTTGAGTGAGTGAGGATTTTCACGACAGACAAAAGGTTTTTATGAAATCCATTTTTCTTATTTTTTTTTCTTTCCCTCTGAAGCTGACAGTTCATTTCATCAACTCCCAACTACTTAAAGAAAAAAGTATCGACTTTTTAAGAATTTCTGAACGAGCTGGTGTGAGTCTGACATGGCTCATAAATCTCTCTCTCTCTCTCTCTCTCTCTCTCTCTCTCTCTCTCTCTCTCTCTCTCTCTCTCTCTCTCTACAGGAGTTTATACATCTTTTAAAACTTTTTCACTTACCCCATAGACTGGCAGAAAGATTAGGACAAACAAACAACAGTAGCCTCGAAAATCATGATTACTCCTATCTCCGAATGATCTGCTAAGAAAGAGCCCGAAAGAAATACAGAACTATGAAGTCTCGAATGATATGAAGTCTCAAATGATATAAAAGTTTTAACTAAATATCCCTTGGTAGAACGAGTCAAGATATACTTATGTTGGGTAGCAGCTGACCTTGTTGTGGTATTGGGTAATTTTCTAGTTAAAGTAGTAAGGAAAATATTTTGATTAATAAAGTGTACCATAAAGCAAGGAATTACATGGCCAAAAATATGAGCAAAACAAAAGATTATCAAAACTTCATAGAAACTTAACCCGTTTTGTACTGGCGTGACATATATGTTACGTAGAACATATGTTCAGTTAACTTACACCACACGTTTACATGTTGAAACTTGTTTCATGATAGGTTTCCTGTGTGTGGAGAGGCTAATACATGTATCTACTTGCATACAAGTTTTTACAGGAATAGAAGTTCATTCAAGGGAGTCAAGGAGTGACACCGTTCTGTGCATAAGTGCCGTTTTGCTCCGGTGTGAAAATGAGTTCAGGCAAAAAGTGAGTATATTTTTTGCCATTTTCATTAGTATATTGTATTGTTTTTGTATAAATACTTGAAATATGGCTATAGAGAAATGTCTGTGCTAATAATGAATATCTAAGATTTATAATATTGGCAGCAGTGCATTTTATATTTTCTGTGACATATATGTTACGCTAGGATGATACAGGGACATTTATGCCTTTTTATATTTTTACTGTATGTAAACACGATCGTAATACTTTTCTAGTGATATAAAAACATTCTATGGCTTCATTTTCTTTCTTTTACTTTACTTTACTACACTTTTAGTTATTTTAACTCATTAATAAGTTACTTTGTTAAATTTAATCCAGAGATAACACGTTTTTATTTATTTTTTTATTTCAGGTCTCTGACTGTCAATGAACTACTAGCAGAGTTAGAAAAAGAAGATATTGCTGCAGATGTTTTATTGAGCCTGCTGATGATGGTCTGACTGACGAAGATTCTGCTGATGAAGATCAAGGTGGTCTAATTGATAATCTCTCTGGTAAACAATTAGATGCTGCAGGTGAAGCAGCTCTTCCAAATGGAGTTCGGCTTGGAAATTTAGGAGAGGACTTGGAGAACTATGATGACTCTAGTATTGCTTCAAACTCCAAAGTGGACTAGAAAGGCAACATTTTTTCTTCACCAAAACCAATTTTTCCTGAGGCGAATTACAGTCAATACCGGAACTTATCACCATGTGAATTATTCGAATTGTTTTTTGATGAGGAAGTTTTCAGATTGATAATAGAACAGTCAGCTCTTTATGCTCGTTACAAGGGAGAAATTTCCTTCTCAACAAATGAAAAAGAACTAAAGGTTTTCCTTGGCATATTACTTTTATCTGGCATTGTTCCAGTTCCATCACGGAGACTTTACTGGAAGAATTCTCCAGTGACTAGAAATGAGGCAGTGTATTCTGCAATGAGAAGGAACAGATTTGATAAAATAATGCAGTTCATACATTTAGCAGATAATACTAATCTTGATGATTCAGATAAATATGCTAAACTCCGTCCCCTGATAAGGCTACTTTCCACTCGATTTTTGTCTCATTTTCAACCAGAGCCAGCATCTTATCTCATGACGAGGCAATGGTTGAATATTTTTGGCCGCCATGGATGCAAGCAGTGTATTCGAAACAAACCAATACGCTTTGTTATAAAGTTTGGTGCCTGAATACTGATGCAGGCTATTTAGTAAGCTTTGACTTATACCAAGGTAAAACATATGAAGGTAATTCATATGAGGAGAAAGCGTTTGGCAAATGTGGAGCCACTGTTCTGAAAAATATAAAGTCATTGCCAGATGATAAAATACAACTCCCATACAGCTATTACTTTGATAACCTTTTTACCTCTTTTTCCTCTTCTCCAACACCTGAGTGAGCAAAACTATACTGCTACGGGAACAATAAGAGACCAATAGGCTGAAAAAAAATGCCCTTTGAAAGCAGTTTCTGATGATGAAAAAGAAAAAGGGGAACATCAGACTTCATCATACGATAAGGCAAATAACATTTCATTATGCAGATGGATGGATAATTCGGTTGTCACCATTGCATCAACTGCTCATGGAAGGGAACAACCCTTAGTAGGTGAAAAGATACTCTCAAAAAGAGAAAAAAAACAATTGAAGTTGACTGCCCATTAGTTATTCGAGAATACAATAACCACATGGGTGGAACTGACCGTCAAGACCAGAATGTGAATAATTATAGAGTATCTATTAGGGGTTAAGAAGTGGTGGTGGTGATTATTTTACCTGGTTATTAGATGTATCAGTGCAAAATGCTTGGATTCTTCATAAAAAGTCAGGTGGATGTTTACCTCAGCTAGATTTCAAAGAACAGATTGCTGAAAGCTATCTGAAGAGATATGGGATCCCTCCTAAAGGGCCTGGAGACCTTCCCAGGGGGAAACAGGTTGTAAGAGAGTTCTTGATGACATTCGTTTTGATGGAATAGAACACTACCTGATAGAGACCCCAAACAGAAAAAGACGTAGATGTGCTGGAAAATCTGTGTAGCAAATCTCCTTCCAGTCAGTGTAAGGTAAGTGATGTAGGTCTGTGTTGTCTTGCAATTTAGCATTTCCACACAAAATAGACTTCAATGCTGTGCCACATGATTTATCAGTTGCAATGAAAAGTTGATTATTGTATGTTAGCATTTTGAACTGGCAATTTAATCTTTGTTTTGATTCTAAGTGCAAGATTTAATACAATGACTATTTCTTTTGGCTTGTTTTTTATTGTAATTTTCAAATTCCATTTCATTTGGTGGTTGTGACTACGGTAGTTCATGTATGAAAACAGTAGACTTCTTTTGTATTTAGTTATGTCACTTATAACAGCAAACAATAAACCTTTCAAATAGAACAGAATTTTTCATATTTCCCCCAAATGTACTCGTACTGCCTAGCGTGACATATATGTACACTCCATTATTCATTGTACAATGAATGCAGCTGAAAAAAATTATGTATTCTACTGATTTTGGATCCTTATGAACTAGATTTTAGTGTAAAAATTTGAAATCCAAAGAAAAAAAAAATTTGGGAAGAAATGGGTTAATGTTAAAATTTTAAAATATATATATATATAAGATATATATATATATATATATATATATATATATATATATATATATATATATATATATATATTTAATTTTTTCGTTGCAATTTTGTGTAATTTCTAGTTGGATTACTAAAGAAAATTACTTTTGAATTAATAGAACTGACCTTACATCAGTGAACAAAACGAAGATTATGAACAGTTCATAGCAACTAAGAAATGTTTAAAAAGACCATTTTTTTAGTTTTTTGTTATTTTTTTCCTTTACAATTCATTTCGTCTCAGCTTCCTTCGTTCACACCTTTGCTTCTTAGTAATTAGGTTTTTTTTTTTTTTTTTGGTTTTTTTTTTTTTTTTTTTTTTACTGTTTCTCATTCAGTTTCGTGATTAGGGACAAACAGCCGGAAAACTCCCCGAAGTCTGACCCTCGACTTCTGAATGTGTCTCCCGTTGTTTGACCTGTGTTGACCTTCCCTCTTGATGCAGGCAGTCAATGACATTTTTATAAGCGAGGGTTATCTCCTTTTATTCAATTGTTCGTCTACTCGTCTATTCTTCTATTCATCTATCCATCTACTATTCAGGGATCTGCTACATATTTCTCATAACAGGCCGAGAATTCAATTAGCGAGGTCTAGTATATTATTATTATATTATTATTATTTTTTGCTCTATCACAGTCCTCCAATTCGACTGGGTGGTATTTATAGTGTGGGGATCCGGGTTGCATCCTGCCTCCTTAGGAGTCCATCATTTTCTTTCTACTATGTGCGCCGTTTCTAGGATCACATCTTCTGCATGAGTCCTGGAGCTACTTCAGCCTCTAGTTTTTCTAGATTCCTTTCAGGGATCTTGGGATCGTGCCTAGTGCTCCTATGATTATGGTACGATTTCCACTGGCATATCCCATATCCTTCTTATTTCTATTTTCAGATCTTGATACTTATCCATTTTTTCCATCTCTTTTTCTCTTCAACTCTGGGCGGTTGTCCATAGTATTGCGACATCAATGAGTGATACTTTCTTCTTGACTTTGTCAATCAACTTCACGTCTGGTCTGTTTGCACGTATCACCCTATCCGTTCTGATACCATAGTCCCAGAGGATCTTTGCCTGATCGTTTTCTATCACTCCTTCAGGTTGGTGCTCGTACCACTTATTACTGCAAGGTAGCTGATGTTTCTTGCACAGGCTCCAGTGGAGGGCTTTTGCCACTGAATCATGCCTCTTTTTGTACTGGTTCTGCAAGTGCCGGGCATTCACTTGCTATGTGGTTTATGGTTTCATTTTTCGTATTGCACTTCCTACAATATGGGAGAGATGTTATTTCCGTCTATGGTTCTTTGAACATATCTGGTTCTTAGGGCCTGATCTTGTGCCGCTGTTTATCATTCCTTCAGTTTCCTTCTTTAGCTCTCTCAGTAGCCATTGCCAATTGTCATCGCTGGCTAGTTCTTTAGTCTGTCTCATGTATTGTCCGTGCATTGGTTTGTTGTGCCAGTCCTCTGTTCTGTCTGTCTTTCTCCTGTCTCTGTATATTTCTGGGTCTTCGTCTACTTTTATTAGTCCTTCTTCCCATGCACTCTTTAGCCACTCGTCTTCACTGGTTTTCAGATATTGCCCCAGTGCTCTATTTTCGATGTTGACGCAGTCCTCTATACTTAGTAGTCCTCTCCCTCCTTCCTTTCGTGTTATGTATAGTCTGTCCGTATTTGCTCTTGGGTGTAGTGCTTTGTGTATTGTCATATGTTTCCTGGTTTTTCTGATCTATGCTGCGGAGTTCTGCTTCGTCCATTCCACTATTCCTGCGCTGTATCTGATTACTGGCACTGCCCATGCGTTTATGGCTTTTATCATATTTCCGGCATTGAGTTTTGACTTGAGTATCGCCTTGAGTCTCTGCATATATTCTTTCCTGATCGTATTCTTCATCTCTTGGTGTTTTATATCCCCTCCTTCCATTATTACCAGGTATTTGTATCCAGTCTCATCTATGTGTTTGATGTTGCTCCCATCTGGTAGCTTTATCCCTTCAGTCTCGTTACTTTGCCTTTTTGTATGTTGACTAAGGCGCATTTTTCTATTCCAAACTCCATCCGATGTCCCCAGATACAATCCTTACAGTCTGGATTAGGGTATCTATTTCCTTGATGCTCGTACCATACAGCTTGATGTCGTCCATGAACATCAGATGGTTGATTCTGTTGCCTCTTTTCTTGAGTTGGTACCCGGCATCCATCTTCTGTAGTACTTTTGTCATGGGAATCATGGCTACTACGAAGAGTAGTGGGGACAGTGAGTCGCCCTGGAAGATCCCTCTCCTGATATTAACCTCTGCTAGTCTTATTCCAGAGCTTGTAAGTATTGTATTCCAGTGCGCATTGTATTATTATTATTATTATTATTTTTGTTATTATTATTATTATTATTATTATTTTATTATTATTATTATTATTATTATTATTATTATATTATTGGTAATGAAATCCACAGTGGTTTAAGTGTAAATACAGAAGTTAAAATTAAATATGCAAACGATGTATATATGTGTATATATTTCTAATCTATATTTTCACTTACACCACTTTGGATTTCTTTACCGTTCTTAGTGACTCATTCTCTATTATTATTATTTTTTTTTTTTTGTTGCTCCATCACAGTCCTCTAATTCGACTGGGTTGGTATTTATAGTGTGGGTTCCGGGTTGCATCCTGCCTCCTTAGGAGTCCATCACTTGTTTTCTTTCTATGTGTGCCGTTTCTAGGATCACACTTCTGCATGAGTCTGGAGCTACTTCAGCCTCCATTTTTTTCTAGATTCCTTTTCAGGGATCTTGGGATTGTGCCTAGTGTATTATTATTATTATTATTATTATTATTATTATTATTATTATTATTATTATTATTAAAATATAGATATAACAACCGAAAAATGAAATGGCCTTACAGAGCAAACCACACAAACGGAATTTCCATCTGCGTAAAAAAGTTGAAAAATCTGCGTAGAGAAAAAATAAAAAAATCACACGAATCAAAAAACGTTTCTTGTAACATTTACAGCATGACGTTTTTTCCTTTAAGGTTTGATTGACGTCACAATTCATTCTGTTATTGATGTTCCATATTCGGACGTTTCGTTCTCGCTGCTCTACTCGCTGCTGTATGTTTTTATTCTTTATTCATATGTATGGTCATGTGAATGCTTTAGCAGAGTAATGACCATTTAAGAGTGCTCCCTCTCCCTCTCTCTCTCTCTCTCTCTCTCTCTCTTCTCTCAAACAAACACACACACACACACATTTATACGCTTTTGTATTTAATAAGCATAATGAAGCCTAGAATTGTCTTTCAAGCAGAGTCTTCAGTCCACTGATAAACGATGCAGCTTTCCTGCGCAAATTGACGTGAATGAAATTAGGAATCATGTTGGAACCAGGAACGAGATTTGTTGTGACATAAATCCCGACGTCGTCAGTTACAAACATTGACACGAAAAGTGTAGACAGGTGGAAAGTGAAAGGATAGAAAGTGGGCGTGGCCAGGGGCTGATGGGACGCTGCTGCACGCACCATCAGGACCCACTTAGACAGGTCAGACGGACAGAGAACCGATTTACGCTCTCTCTGCCCAGTGACGTCAGCTGATCCACATCTCCCTGCCTGCTCCCTCTCCCTCCCTCATTGATTGATTTGAATATCCTAGATTATGTTTGCTTGTTCTACATACTGCTATTACCTTATCACTTTCATATGTGAACAAGACTGCAAGTCAGTGCAAGTAGAGGCGCAGCTGGCGTCATCACTCATTACCCCTGCGTGCTCTACCTGCGCGCCGTCTGACCTGTCTTAGTAGTCCTGCGCACCCCATGAGGTACACTGACGACGCTACCTCCCCTGTACGGAGGATGCCTCTGGGTGGTTGTGGCGGCATTTCAGTAGACGATCAAACAACATCTAATCTAGTCAATTAGAAACAGGTCTCTCTTTTTCTAGTCCGCCTGTTTCTAGCTGTCGGCGGGCCTGGGCTACAGCAGGACTCTAGGTTATCCATCCTAGGAGGCTTAGAATTTTATTAGGATTAAAATTAATGCAAAAAATAATCACTTTATTTTGTTTCAGGACATCTTTAGCCATAATCTTCGGAATTTGTTCAGTTATTTTTATCGGTATTTATGTACATGGGTAATATCTGTATGCTGTTCTGATGTTTTACTCAACCTTTTTTCTCATTTTCTCTGGTTTCTCCTTCTCTCCCATTTGGCCTTTGCCTAAATGTTAAACGCTTAATGGATTTGTTTGAAAGATTATTATTATTATTATTATTATTATTATTATTATTATTATTATTATATTATTATTATTATTATTATTATTATTATTATATTATTATTATATTTCTTTTTCTACGAAAATGTGACGTCATCCTAATAATTTTTTTTCTTTTCAGGTGAGTTTAAATTGAAGTATACTTTAGCTGCCAAGGAGGGTTTGATAATTATGCCTATGTGATGTGTATGTGATGTGTTTGGAACATTGCAAGGATGGCAGGTAGGTGCTCATATATTATATATATATATATATATATATATAATATATATATATATATATATATATATATATATATATATATATATATCTATTAGGTGTGTGCGTATGTAGACAAGATTGTATGGCGTCCTCATTCTCCAGAAGCTAAACTGTATTATAGCTCTCTCTCTCTCTCTCTCTCTCTCTCTCTCTCTCTCTCTCTCTCTCTCTCTCTCTCTCTCTCTCTCAGGTAGCAACATGATTAATGAGAATGTTCCTAGTCTAGAAAGTCTCCACTAACTGTTAAAGGAACTCTTTATGGGATTTTTTTTTTTTAAGAAATTAGAGAGAAAAAAATTACGAGACTGATTGACCTTATTAATTTTAGCCAAGGTCAAAGGAAATAATATGAAACAGGAATTAGATGAAAAATCTACTGACCTCTTGGACTTTTTGTAGGATAGAAGTCTCTAACACAATAAACTAGGGAAAGCGGAGTGGGACGGGGAGGTAGGAAAGAAGTTCCCAAGCTTGGTTTTGTGAGTCAAAGAAAACAAGATAGCAAAATGATTTCATGAAAAGTTACTAATGTTATTACTTTTTGTCGTATGGAAGGCTACAATAGTGGGGGAAAACGAAAGCAAGAGAGGAATTCCGAAGCTCGGCTTTATAAAGAAAGAAACTGGGAAGCTCTTTGGCCTGGTATTCACGAAGAGGTTCACCTGTCAGTCCACCCACGACCGTTCGACGGATGAACGTCCACAGTGAAGAGTAGAACTGTCAATCGAGGTTATTGCACATAGTTTATTCATATTCTGGTCGGAGCGGCTGAGATCTTTCCCTGGCAAAGTTCAGCGGCGAACTGTCATAAAATCGTTGGTTACCTGTCCACGCGTGCGATCACCTGTCAGTCGGTCGAAAGAACTTTCGGATATTGCACCTGGACCCCATCCCCCCATCCCATCCCTTCCCTTACGACCCCTTCCCATTCCATCCCCTTCCCCCTCCATCTCCTCAGACCCCATCCCATCACATGACATCCATCTACCTACGTCAAAATTAGGCGCCATATTCTAATCGCTCATCTCAGTTTAGGATCAACGTGAAAGGTTTTCAACACGGTTATGCTCGTTGGGGATTAGTACCGTTACTGCACCTTACCTGGAGCACTGTAAGCATTACTTGAGGTTCTTTGCAACATTCCTTCGGACCCTGGACGCAACCCCTTCCTTAACTTTTGCTGTACCTCCGTTCGCATTCTCTTTCTTCCATCTCACTTTCCTCAACCCTCTCCTAACTATTAGTTTCATGGTTCAGCTGCAAAAGGTTTTCCCTCTGTTACGCCTTTCAAAGCTTCTTACTGTCAAACGCTGAATAACCTCATAGGTCCCAGTGCTTGGCCTTTGACCTCAATTTTATATGCCAGTTCCAGTTCCTAAACACAGTTGTGAGTTGCTTAGTAATTAAATGGTAATGAATACTTTTGTCAACTGAAGAGGTTGATTTGATATCACCACAAACACCGACTTTCACTTTGTCCCGTTGAGAGGAGCAGAGCGAAGGAGTGTGTTGTCCCAGCACTTACCTGAGCGCCAGCCACGAAAGACGCCCCTCGTCAGAAGGAGGCGTCAAGGGCAGAGAGAATTTGGCAGATGGAAGGCGACTAACCGGTGGTAGGTTTACTGACGATGGAGTCAGGATTCCAAGATTTCCCAGAAGGGGATGAAGGTGTCTATGTTGGATGTTTGCCTTCGTTGAGGCAGTATGCAAAGTTTTGTGGTGTTTGGTGTTTGCTTGACAATACTCGGAATGACGTCTTTCGTCTCCTGTTCTGGTTTGTGTTTTGATTTTTGAGTTATTATGTGATAAAACTTAGTTTGTGTGCTGTTTAGGGACCTGTGGTGCCAGCGGATCGTTGATAAATAATGATTTCATAACGACAGGAACCTACTAAAGTAATTCTAGAAGATGTCACAGCTTTTAGAGCGAAATAATTGTTTTCGTTATTCAACTCAAGAGTAATTCGAAAGAAGGTTTTTCCAATTTGTAACTGGAAGGTTTTTATTTATATTTTCCATATTTTGCTCTGACCGTCATCCTTTGGAATTCATGAACAAGACTTTCCCCCATCATCTCGCCAATACTGAAATTGATGCCATAGTGACGTGAAGATGAAATGGAATTGAATATGAAATCTGGACCAAATGCCAAGCGCTGGGATCTATGAGGCCAAAATTGAGAGTGAAGGAGGTTTGAAAGGTGTAAGACGGGGAAAACTTTTTGCAGTTACAATTTGAAACAAGGTTGAAAGTAAGAGGGAAAGACGAGAATGTGAACAGAGGTACAGTAAAAGGAATGAACGGGGTTGCATTGCAGGTAGGGGCCGAAGGAAGGGGCGCTGCAAAGAACCTCAAGTAGTAATGCCTACAGGCAGTGTAGCTACCTCACCTGAGGGTACTAACCGCTACATGAAGTAACGCGTAGGTAGAGCAGACAGTGAGGTTAAAAAGAATGGAGGTAAAGTCATATGTCATTTTACAAGATCTATCATCAATATTGTTTGGTTTCATGGAGTCAGAATACGCGAACACAACATTATTGGGAAGGCTGAAGACTGGAGACTTCATCTACGAACATGGAGTCTTCAAATGGAGGAACAAATCCACAGCTATGTGTAGGTACAAATGTACTGAAGAATAAATCTCTACAGAGAGCTTCCGGGAATCTGTTGTATTCCCGTCTCAATTGATTGAAAGGGGGAATATTAAAGATTCCAAAAAGCGCTCTAAAATATATTCATTCTGAATAAATGTAACTATAAAAATCTGGATTTCTTTCTTCATAAGCAGGCCTTAACCAACTGCCCCTCATCTTCTTGTATCCTTGTGCGATATGATAAAACTCCCCCCTCCCTCAACCTTTTCCATCAACCTCCCTAGAGCCTCGCTCCCTCCCTCCCTCGCTCCCCTCCTCACACCCTCGTCCTTGCGAATCTGTCTTCTGCGGGTGATTTACAGCTGTTTTTAAGGGGATCCTGACGACGACCACGACCCGATCTGGGGAGACTTTGCCAAGAAAAAAGGAAAATCTGTTTGAGTTTTTTTTTGAGAATGACGATGGTGAGTGATAAAAAAGATGAGATATAGGAATTGGGAGTATGTGAGGGATGTTATTATTATTATTATTATTATTATCATTGTGTTCTAAGAGGTCCACGACCTCTTAGAACATTATATATACTCTCGCGATAGAGAGTTTCCCCAATGATATTATTTTATTATTATTATTATTATTATTATTATTATTATTATTGAAGAAATCCACAATGGTTTTTATATATTTATAATCACTGGTTTTCTTGATATTTTTATGACTGATGCTATGAGGACTGTTATGAATTATTATTATTTTAATTATTATTCAGAAATGAGCCCAATCAAACATATCAAACAAAGCCCCCACCCCAGTCATTGACTTGAAATCTGGTATTCATCGGAAAGAAGTAACAGAAGGTAATAGGAAATAGAAAAAGAAGAGGTCGGTTAATAGAAAAGAAAAACGAGTTGATATTATATTAATAATTGAATAGATATGAATGTAAGTAAAAAACAAGGAGACTTTTATTCGTAATGTTCTCCCTTAAATGCCTGACGAATGGGGCCTGGAGAAGTGGAACGAATTTTGCCCGAGACAGATGGAGCACTGTTGTCGTGTGAACCTACAAGCCCAGCATCGTATCTAGAGGTGTCTCGTACGTGCCCTTATACCCAGGGTGTACATTATCTCAATTCCACAATTTCCCTTCCACTGACAATTTATAATCTTCTCAAATAGGCAACGGAACCCTGTCCATTGTTATGATAGTGAGGATAGACCTCGGAATTCTTGAAGGCAAATTCTTGATGGAATCTCAGTAAGAAATAATGAATATTTTGCATCATAAAGTATTACAAATTCCGTTCAGTAGTCTCGTGATGTTACAAGTGACTGATACCAATCAGGACGGGTGGGTTTGGCTGGTCAGTGGTGAGCGGCGGCATTAGGATCTCTCCCTCTCTCTCTCATGCACTAGACAAAACCTGTTTCAGTTTGAATTCATAGAGTTGATATATGATTGGCTAGTAACAAAACTCTTCATGTAAGAGAGAGAGAGAGAGAGAGGAGAGAGAGAGAGAGAGAGAGAGAGAGGTGGTGGTAACTTGCTTGTCCAAGTCCATTGAATTTGAATTCATGAATAACCGCAGCGCATATTCTTAAAAAGGAACTAGTTGAGTAATGTTGTTTGTCTGAGTCCTGATCACGTATGGATCATGAAGCAATAATTTGGATATAACACTGGTATTTAGGAAATGTTTATGATTCAGGAAATATGATTCTTTGATTTTTTTTCTTTATTGAATCCGTGTCTAGTTTTCTTGATATTGTTTGAAAAGTATGTTTTGTGGTGACCTGTCTTTGTATATTTCGCTCTTGTTAAGCGTAACGATTCCTGAAAGTAAGTAGATATCGACTCGATTTCAGATGTTTTAGTATATACACCATGTTTCTGTTTATTAATACATGCTACTTACTGGCTTGTATGTTCCCCACACTCACGTAGTGACATCAGTCTAACCGATGGCGCTGGGATGCATCCTGTGACGGCTGGCGCTCCGAAGTCCGATTTCAGGCAGGGGATCCATCCATTCACTGGAGGCTGTTTTTTTTCTAAATTTTTTTCATTTCCCTATGTTCTGTTATAATTTTCAAGCGCACAAGAGAGAGGAGTAGTGTTAGCTGCTTAAATGTGTCCTTTTTTTGGCAAGCGTTCTAAGTCAGTCCCATTTCAATTTTGTTTTAATAGACCACAGTCCGTCTAAATGACGTCAGAGAAGAAATAAATCTGAAGGCAAGTTATAAATGTTGCAGAAGGAAGAAATAGTCATTAAAAAATGACTCATTCCCACGAGATGAATGTGGGAAGAGGTTGCCTGTAGGGTGTCACGACCAACAAATTCTCCAATGAAACTGCAAGTGTAGTCCAAGTTAAGAGGAAATAGTGAGGCGTTGTGTGAGATCTCCAGGACAGAGAATTCACAAAACGACCACAAAGGATGTGGCCGATGTTTCCGCTCTCATTCGTCGGTTGTGGTGTCATGATTGTCATTATTTTAACATCTCATGGAAAATTACATTTTCTGAGGCCGGAAGTGATCGTAATATGACCCCATGAATGTGTAAATTCCTTTGTCAAATGTAATCACCCACATCGGGCAACTTTCACGTCTATTAGGAAAATGATTAGAACAAAGAAATCTTCAAAATCATGGATTCGATCACTTTAATATTTAATCTAATACAAGCAAATAGAATCAGGGAAGAGAAATAATCGGATGAAGTCATCGAAGTGGGAAAAGGGTCGGTGATTGGGAGGGGATAGAGTGAGGACTCGAGTCTTGGGATGTTATTTGATGAATATTTATTTTGTGTAAATTCACTGGGATATGAAGGGAAATGATGGTGAATAGGAAAAACGGTTGACAAGAAGTCTTTAGAGAGAGAGAGAGAGAGAGAGAGAGAGATTGTGCATGAAAGTTTGGAGAGAGAGAGAAAGAGAGGAAGAGAGAGAGAGAGAGAGAGAGCGCCCTATTTTACAGGAATGAAGATCAACCCACTGTCTGTTATTGACAAATGACCAGCATCAAATCACATTCCCAAACAGCCATCCATCACATCGATGTCCTTCCGTGTGCCACATTTATTCTGGACGAATAAAAGAAACGGAATTTATAAAATAAATCTCTCGTAGTTCTGCAAGAGATTAAAACCAGATTCAATATGGACAGTGACCCTCAATGAAATGGATTTTATTTAATTGAGTAAAAAAAAGGCTTTTGACCAAATTGCTTCTCATAATCTATAAGGGTGTTTGTGTTTTTACAGGCAGACTTATCGTAGATTTTGTGATGTAATTCACTGAGGCTGAATTGCTTCCGCCGATTTTGGTGACTGAATGGACGCGATTTTTGGATGATCGTTTTATCTGCAAATGAAATTTGGTTTTATTTTGCATCGAAAGTACAAAGAGATATGGCATAGAGCCTCTCTCTCTCTCTCTCTCTCCACCTAAATCCTTTGCCTCCGCTAAAGGATAAGAATTCGCGTAAGATACATCGTGTTGTTTCTAAATTTGGCTACGTGATCTTGGAGAGCTCAGGACTGAATTGTTTTCCTGAAAAGAGCAAAATCAGAGGCCGTTTCGTATAAAAGCGTCTGTAAACAAACAAGTAAAAACGCACCGAAGAAACTTCGTTTGGTCCTTAATCTTCTTCTCCTCCTTATTCTTCTTCTGAGGTGATGGGAGACTTGCATGAAATAAGAGACGAAGGAATAAACGACAAGAGAGGAACACGAGAAAGAAACACTTGGGAAAGGCTCATTAGATAAAGCAGCGACCAGTCTAAGGGTTCAGGTTCGAAGAAGAATCAAATGAAGTTTGTTTGACTAAACACTAGAATCTTATGTCTAGGTTTAGCTAAATATCCTGTAACCGCTTCTATCTTCTTTCCATGTCCTGATTACCCCCCTCCTCTTACCCTCTTCCCCCCACTTCTGTTTCCCCCCCCCTTCCCCCTTCCACCTACCTCCCCAAACCCCCCTCCCACTCCCCGTTTACCCCTTCCCCTCCTCCCCTACTCGGTCCCTCTTAACCCTTAACCCATCCCCTCCCCTTCCCCATCCCCTTGCTGCTTCCCCGTCTCCTACCCACCCCCTTCCCTACCTCTCCCACTCTTACCCATTTCCTCGCATCCCCTACCTTCTCCCCCTTCCCCCAGCCCTACTTCCTCTCTACGTCTCTAGCTCATGGAACGTGAGAGGGACGAGTATAGCAAAGAATTTTTTCCGAATTTCTTAACCAGGTAATGGGAGGAGGAGGAGGAGGGAGAATTGTTTTGTTGTGCCTACTTCTGCAGGCGACTGAATTATTATTATTATTATTATTCAAGAAGATGAAGAACCCTATTCACATGGAACAGCCTGCAGGAGGGGCCGTTGACTTACAACTCAAGCTGCCAAAGAATAATCTAGGTTGTTCGTTTGAAAGAAGCAACAGAAGGTAACAGGCAATACCACCAAGAAGAGATCAGTTAGTAAAATAGAAAAAATAACCGACAAATAAATAAACAAATAGATGAAGATGTTTTAATTGCTGATATAAAGGAGAATTGGTTGGGATCCTAACTACGTGGGAGCTATTAGGAACTTGAATTAGGCCCCTGAAGACCAACAGACTTTGTCCTAAAAGGGCAGTTGGCCCACCCTCTCTCTCTCGATCGCCTTCGAAAGGTTAGCCCAGGCTGTCAGGTGTGAAGAGAGAGAGAGAGAGAGAGAGAGAGAGAGAGAGAGAGAGAGAGAGAGAGAGAGAGAGGGGGGGGGGGAGGTTGTGGTTATTGATTCATTATGACGGAACCATTTGTTGCTGATCCTTAGCTGAAGTTTCATTATCGTAGTCTTATAAATTTGGGGGTCATCTGATCGTACATATTTTGTGAGGGGTCTGAATTATCTTTTGGGGTGATCCAGGCAAAGGTTTGGGCTGTAAATCCGTTGGGGGTAATGAATGCCATCAGTTCACCTCAAGCTGTGCCACTGTAGGCATTACTTGATAAGGTTCTTTGCTTCGTCCCTTCGGCCCTTAGCTGCAACCCCTTTCATTCCTTTTACTGCACCTCCATTCATATAAAATCTTCCATCGTGCTATCCACCCTCTCCTAACATTCATTTCATAGTGCGCCTACGAGGTTTTCCTTTTGTTACATCTTTAAAACTTCCTTTATCTCAATTTCCCTTTCAGCGCTGAATGACCTCATAGTCCCAGTGTTTGGCTTTGGCCTACACTCTGTAATCCATTCCAATCCTATCATCTGTCCGCAATTAAAAGGCGATTTGATCATCTCTCGAAATCTCCCGTTTTGCATTGGGCCTCTCTCTCTCTCTCTCTTTCCTCTCTCTCTCTCTCTCTCTTCTCTGTTGCGAGTAATTCCTATGCCACCCATTCCCAGCATATTTTACTGTGCAGTATTAGTACTTCGGTCGCGCATTGTTCCGGTAATTACAAATATTCCGGGAGCTCTCTCTCTCTCTCTCTCTCTCTCTCTCTCTCTATCTCTCTCTCTCTCTCTATTCTCTCTTTTTATGCTGACGAACGGCTACATTATTTTTTACCATTTATTCGTTTGTTCTTTTCAACTGTGTTCTGTAAATAAACAAACAAAAGACTTTGTTCGTTGTAGATATTTCGATTTCTTTTTTTTTTTTTATTGTAGAACTTTGTGTTTTCCGAATTCTTTGGGAAACGGAAACGTCATGTCGGCACAAAAAAAAGAAAGGTTTATTTAAAGCTACTTTTGTTGTACGTCTGTCGTTTAAACAGATTCTGCTTAAGGAAACATTTAAAGCAGTCTTCTATAACTTATTCGCAACAAATGTTAAAACTTGTCGCCTACAATCCATCAGGTTGACAACAAGTCGACGATATGTTGAGTGGAGAACAAACCTTTGGCAGAGTATGATAATAGTATGAAGCAGTCTCATACTTAGCACAAACAAATTGGAAGCAAGTCGACAACTGTATGTGAAATTAGGGGAGCTAAGCTTTGGAAGATGCTTGATAAAAAGCTTTAAGCATTTATGATTCTCCTGAGGGGACGAGAAGTGCGGTCTTCTAAAACATGTCAACTTGGCACATACTTACTGATGACAGGTTGAAAACAAGTCGACGATTGGTGAGTGGAAGGAGAAGGAACCTTTGGCAAATGCTTGAAGCAGGGGTTAGAAGTCAACAACTTGTATTTAGCCTTTTCATTCTGTGTGAAGTGAGTTGGCAAAGCGTCTCTAACATTTTACTAAGGGGGGTTTATTTTTCATAGTAAATAAACTTATTATAGAAATTTCTCAATTTGAAGTTTTTTGCTTTTGACAATTTTTAACAATATTTCAGGACATTTGTGTAACTCAGACCTCGACTGTTGTACTGTTTAATCCTTTTCTGACACTTAATTTAACCCTTTCCCTTGGGCTGCAAAATATACAAAATACACAAACTAAAACAAGACCCAGTATTAATATCAATAAAAATGGCAATAATATAACAAACTTAAATATTCTAAAAAATAATTAATTTGAAAATAAACTAAAAAGAAAATTAAAAAGCGAAGAATGGCCCTAAGTCAGTACTATCGGTATTGGAGTTGAACGTCACTCAGTTTTAACCCTGAAGGTGAGACCCAAAGTCTCGAAAATTTGGACAATAAATTTATTTTAATGCTACGCTGGCTTTTCTTCATCCTGTTTATATTTAATCTACGGCGTTCCAGATGCCCCAACCTTCCTGTGTGTATATATATATATATATATATATATATATATATATATATATTATATATATATAATATATATATACATATATATATATATACTATATATATATATATATATATATATATATATATATAATATATATATATATATATTTATATTTATATTTATATAGGGGATGGGGACCTTGGGCCATTTCCTTCACGCCTCATTTAGGCTTCTCTCTCTACTTCTCTCTCTTCTCTCCGCCTCTCCCTCCCGTCTCTCCTCTTCCTCTTTCGCTCTCTCTCTCTCGCTCTCTCTCCGGCAATTAAGGACTGATTGAGTTTAGAACCATTCGTCAAAGTCGTTTTTAAACTTCCTGATCGCTATGACAAGATTATGGCAGAGATAACTTTGTTGTTCCTAGCGATGGAGATTAAGATGATGGAGCAATGAAATTTTCCTGATGGAAGGATTTGAAGTGAACTTGTGAGAGAATTTGTAGGTGAGAGAGTGACTCGTTTGGTGTGAAAATGTCTCTGAGACAGGGATGTCTTATATCTCCATGGCTGTGCAGTTTCATAATGGAGTGAGTATAACTGTAAAGTTGTGGGGAACGAAAGTGAGTCATGAATAGTTTGTGGATTAGTGAAGTTTGCCAGTGGCACAGTGCTAAATGGAGATAGAGAAGAAGAACTTCAGAGACTAGTGAAGGAGTTTGGAAGTAATTTGGAGGTGAGAAAGGTGAAAGTGATAGAGTAACATTCAGGTATTTTTTGTGATATAATGTGGTTCGGATGCCACAATAAGCTGCCAATAAGCTGCGGGTGACCAATTAGTCCTAGCCACATATATATCTAATCCTTCGGGCCAGGCCCGGAGAGCTGTTAATCAGCTCAGTTGTCTGGTAAAAACTAAGATCAGTATATACAAAACTTTTTTATACTTATTGTGGAAAATATAAAAAAAAATAAAAAATATGTATTATTGTCACTACTGCTCTACAGGTCATTGATAGCTAAGATTTGTTAATGTGTATGAACACTGCAAACATTATACATATGAATACATAATTCCATTTATATAGGTTTGAACATTTATGTTTATTATTCAAATATTATTACAAGTGTACATAAACTCTTATGAAATATGAATATTGTCATGTATCCGTAGACTAGTACAAAAGAAAATGTCTTCCACAGAAATTAGAGTTTCAAGTAAATCCAGTCATGAATATAGTTCATTGTCCTTAAATCCTCCCTAGGAACTGAGGCCTTTAGGATTCCCTTCAGAGGCTGGGGGAAGGGAAGGGCGGGGAAGGTTGGTGGGGATGTCCTGAGGTGACCTTGGGGAAAGCGAAGAGGACCCACGAATTTTAATATTAAATGTATAGAGAACTCTAAAACAGTTACCATATTTAGAGCAGTTCTCTTGAAATCCAGTAATCCCTTCTTTCTGGAAAAAGTAAATGCAACCATTTTTTATTCACTTCAGTAGTTGATGAGAAAACAAGTGATGGTCCATCCGCTGTGGCCATCTTGGAAACTTTCAGGGTCAGAGGAGGTCACTTTTATGTCCAGAGACAAGATTAGGTCAAGAGACTCTACAATGATAAAATTTTAGTGTTTGTAGACAAATGGTTGACTCACGGGAGTGTGTGTGTGTGTGTGTGTGTGTGGGTAGGCTATCTGTGAAGGCTACAGACAGCATAAGTTTTTTTTTTTTTTTTTTTTTTACGTACTCGAATATGCTGTTAAAACCACTCTGCAATGACGGAAAAGCTTGTTTTCATATTGTGTTACTGTCCTCTATTGTTAGTTTCTACTTTAATATACAGTTTTTTGTGGTTTTAATGTCATGAATCTGAAAAAGACATATCTCACACCTCTTAATAGTGTCCGCCTAGATAACTAGTTCTCATGAGAACTGAAACCAGTTGTTTTTCCGTAAAGGATGTGACTATAGACAGATACCAGGAATTTCTAGTCGGAGTAATTATTTTTTATTTTATATGTTTTATGATATAATTATATATATATATATATATATATATATATATATATATATATATAATATATATATATGTTATACAGACAAAGTTCTTGTTACTCGATTTTGCGTAACTTTCAAGTCTTGAGCGTTTAGGCCTAGGCCTATACTTTAAAATAGTAATAAATTTGCTTCTTCTAGAATAAGTTCAATTT
>NC_087214.1:18500804-18520614 GCF_015104395.2 Macrobrachium nipponense | reverse complement strand
TCTACCACACTTAAGGGCCACTTATGGACAAAACTTTACCACACTTGACCCCACTTATGGGCCACTTATATGCAACACTTTACTTACACTTACAGGTCACTTTTGGGCAACACTTGCCCACACTAACAGACCGCTTTTGGACAATACTTTACCACACTTACAGACCACTTTTCACAGCACTTTAGGACACTTATGGACCACTTTGGGACAAGGGCTCTTGCTGGCATAAGACCGCAACGAGTCTGTGTTTTACCCAAGACTCTCTTCCCATCAGGTTCCTTACAAGGGTCTCTCGACTAGAGATGTTATCACCTTTATCCGAAGTACCTGCATTGCCAACCATATGAGTTTATCCTCATTTGGCGAAGGGCTAGGAGGAAAACGAATTATATAGGTCCCAATGAGACACCGAAGGCTTAACGAGGGTTTATGAATTGGGAGAGAAGTGAATAATTATCATACCGAAAAGTGAAAGACGGTAGTAAGCTCTATGAATGTAATGTATTGTGCAAATATGATCGTCATGGATTTCCAGTTCAGTTTCCATTCCATTGTCCTTATTGCGTCACTTGACGATTAGTCCATGGTAATGATCATTTGCCATTAACCGCTGAATTTACGCCTCTCTCTCTCTCTCTCTCTCTCTCTCTCTCTCTCTCTCTCTCTCTCTCTCTCCCCGATATGTTAGTTAGCCCATGTCATTATTCGTAACTTACCTGATTGCATTTACATGGCTCGTGTTAATATGCTTTCGTAGGTATATTTATACGCGTGCCTATTTGGGGGAGAGAGAGAGAGAGAGAGAGAGAGAGAGAGAGAGAGAGAGAGAGAGAGAGAGAGAGAGATTTAAGTGTACTGGCGTATATTGAGTCCCATGGTATGATGGACTGAGGCCAATGTACATAATTGGGTTTTCCCGTGTGAATATTTTATTGGGCATTATTTATATTTTCGTGATTGACGTGACTGTAGCTATGGTTGAATAATTTCGTCTTTTATTTCTTTAATAAAACAATTAATTGATATCAAGAACATCCATTTTAGAATGCCAATGATTTGTGAAGGTAGCTTATGATAAGCCTACATATCAGATTGAGGGTGAAATTTGTGGGAACAATGGGAACCCCGATTTGCATAAAGTAGGAACTATTCTTTTGAAAAACAAATAGACTTTTGATATGCCTGAAGTGTGAACTCAGTCTATTGGCAATGAATGGGAACTCTAACTTCTGGTAACAAATATGGGAACGTAGTCTTTGGAATCAAATTAGGAAATAGGAATTTTCTCTGGGAACACACTGGGAACTTAGTTTTTGGAAACATTTGGGAATTATCCTGCTGGGAACTTAGTCTGTAGAATCAGATGGAAATTCAGCCCTCTGGGAACACATTGAGAACTCAGTCTTTGGAATTCAATGGGATTTCATTATTCTGGGAACACATTGGGAAATTTGTAATTAGAATCTAATGAGAATTAAGCCTTGTGGGAAAACAGTGGGAACTCAGTTTTGGAATACATTTGGAACTTAAACTTTGGAATAAAATGGAAATGCTTCCTTCTGGGAATAAATAAGGAATTCAGTCTTTTGAAGCAGTTGGGAATTCAATCTTCTGGGAACAGAGTGGGAACTCATTCTTATGAAAAATGGCAACCCGGTCTCGTAGTCATGGTTTATGAACTTGTTCTCGTGGGGACAAAAGGAAACAAAGCATAGATATCAGTTGGAAACTCGGTGTTTGGGAGTGTATGGGAACTCAGTCTCTTGGGAACAAAGCGGGAACTTGTAGTGTTGTGAGATTAAAATGTGTAGACAATTTCATTCAAAGAGAAGTGCCGACGTGAGTATTGACGGAAAAAAGAAAGCAATGTGATGATAACACTTGCAATGTTGAATGATAACCTGACCCTTATCTAGTGTATGAAGTGACTGTTTACATAGTAAGACGACAATGTATAGAGTGAAGGACAAACATTGCATAGTGAATAATATATCATTATATAGTGAATGAAAGAGCCATGTATACAGTGAAAAAGGTAACTAACACTTTACATAGCATAACAACACCTTACATAGTGTATAACATACATAACTATATATAGTGAATATCGTAGGTGTATTGTTTAACCACAAGGCCTCAAAGCAGGTGGCAGCCAACGTCACTCGCCGAAAAGGACGCAAAGGCCTATTTGCTAACTTGGCAGCCTTCACGCCTACCATCCCCCCCGTCCCGTTCCCCTAGCTGTAGGCACCAACTCTCTCCCCCTTACCTCCCGCCACCGATCCCTCAGGCAGTTGTCTATCAACACCTCCACTCATAAAATGCAAATGCACTGGAGGCCATTCGAGCGATGGAATGAGTTCCAACAATGCCAGCGACAAATGACACATAATCCCCCGTGACGCTCAGTCTGTCTGTCCGTCCTGACGATGGACCTGATTGTAGAATTTCGTCGAGGGAGATATTTACAGACGAATATTTGATCCTTAAAAAAAAATGGGGATTATTCTCTCTCTCTCTCTCTCTCTCTCTCTCTCAGGCCGCGATATAGTACAGTCGATTGACCAACTTGTTTGTCCAGTGTCAAGTTTTCCATCAATAACTTAAATGTGTTTATTTATTTGTTTGTTTTTCTTTTTTTTGCCACTGTGTCTGTATGAGATCATTTACCTTTATTTCTTTTATATGGTTATTGATTTGTAGCTATTTTGCAATTATGTTTTCCAAAATACACATATGTTTTTACTGTGGTTTACTTAACAGTAAAATATTAGAAGAGATAGATTAGAAATATCTACTTACTCAAGTACTATATTCCTGTTATGGTCAAACTTCCTCAAAGCTTAGATCTTGTCTTTTAATTTGCTGCTGAGTCAGACTTTCTGAAATGTCACTTGCTAATTAATTTTAAAAGTTTAGAATAATCTCCACTTGCTAAACAAACCCTGTTAAAGTTCTGAAATAAACTTGCATTAAATTCGTTTATATAATAATTTTAAGAAGATTTTAGGACAATGTCGAAATTTATGCTGCTAAAACTCCAGACGTCCCGTTTGGAGAAATTCTCTTCCTCACATCGTAGGTTCAACCCAGGCAAATGCTGACTGTGACGTAATATGGTTCGTGAAACATGTTTCTCCAAGTGAGGAAAGTGAAGTTGTTTGTTCTTCCCCTCTTTGTTCCTCCTCCTCCTCCTCCTCCTGTTTTCTCTACTCATTAACAAAGAGAGGGAAGACGTCAAAATTAGCAAATATCTTCTTGCGTCACCTCATTTGGATGCGAACCAGCCTCCCTTTCTCTCTTTCACAATTGAAGTCTTTTATTTTCAGTGTATGAAGATGAAAGGTAATTGTCCGCGTAGCAGGTTAGTGCCATCATTGCACCTCACACGGTGCACTGTATGCATTAATGAAGGTTCTTTGTAGTGTCTCTTCGGCCTCAAGCTGCAACACCTTTCATTCCTTTTGCTGTACCTCCTTTGATATTCTCTTCTTCCGTCTGACTTTCCACCCTCTTAACAATCGTTTCAGAGTGCAATTGCGAGGCTTTCCACCTGTTACATCTATCAAGCTTTTTTACTCTCAGATTTCATTTTCAGCACTGAATGACCTCATAGGTCCCAGCACTTGGCCGTGGGCCTAAATTTTATATTCCTTTCTATCTGGTCCGTAAGAAAAGAAAATTCAGGCCTCTCTGAAAGCAGTCGTGATTCACAGCTTGTCCTGACAAAGAGATTTCTTATTCGCTCATTACTTCTTTAGTGGTTGGGTGCGATGACTTCTTATTTAGAATCTTCTGTAGGTAGGAAGGACCATATTACCATTTATGGCTAGTCACTGCAACTGTTTTTATTTCCTTCGTTTGTTTCTCATCAGTGAAAGACGCAGACTGCAACTGTCTATTTAAATCCCAAATGAAGTTCAGTTTCCTGTACCCCAAAAGCCGAAAGAAAGCAGAGTAACCAAACAAGCACACAGCTCCTTTCCTTCTCTCCCCATCGGGCAGATCCTCCAAAGAGTCGACCAATAGAAATATCTTGCTTTTGATGAAAGCAGGATCTCACTGGGAGCGGCCAAATGATTCTTCATCAGGCCCGGGCAGTATTTGGATATGGTCCCCAGTTAGCTTGTCAGCTGATTTAAATATATTTGTATAGAGATGAGAAGCTGCCACTGACTGATAATAGGTGACCGTTTGGATGAGATACGATTTTTGTCCTTATTTTTATTTTTCATAATCACCTGACTCATCGGTTTTACTCACTCTCTTTCTCTCTCTCTCTCTCTCTCTCTCTCTCTCTCTCTCTCTCTCTCTCTCTCTCTCTCTCTCTCTCTGAGAGAGAGCGAGTTACATTAAAATTGTTGTATTGATATGTAATTAAACTTGTTTAGTAAATGAAGCCTTATAATCTTCGTGGGGGGAAAAGGGTGAGTTTATTACAAAGTTCATTAATGAGAAATTTTCTCAAAGGGTAGGAGACACTTTACCGGAACTTCAGGCCTTTGTCTAATAATATCAGTTTCTGTACCTTTCCCTCTGGTTTGGAAGTTTAGAATAAATTTTAAATATTTTTCTTTTTTTATCTTTACTTGTATTCTGGGGCTAGAAATGAACATAGCCTTCATTCACTTGCTCCGTTTGGGCCCTCAGGCCTCATTGTGACCATTGTGACTCTTTCAGACCGCTAAAAACCTCCGAAGTTAATTTTTTTAATATGTTACATATTCCAGGATGTGATGAGCATGACAGTAAAGTTATTTATTTCAAGATTAATCACTATAATTTCTCATGTAGTGAATTTATTTAAACATTGCTTTGAAAATATACACTAAAATTATATTTTCTTCTCATTTCAGGTGAGGTACGATTAGTAGAACGTATCAGCTAAGGGTAAGGAAATGCAGTTCTTGATGACGCAGACAGGTCTTTGAAAAAGAAAAACAAAATCAGTTTATGTTTGAAGCTTTGTCAGTTGTCTTTAAAGTCCAGTCAGGTCCCCCCATGTCATTTCGAGATAAAGTCAAATTTGAGTAGGGAAACAAAAATGTGGATTCTTTTTACTGGGGTAACACAATAGTAGCTAGGTTTTACATTTGAACTGGAGAGGACTTAACACATTTAGTAGTCTTTTTTTTTTTTATCTATGGGTTCAAACTTGACAAGATGATGCAAGTTATGCTGCATCCACACTATAGTTAATACATGTCATTAACAAGTCAGCAACTTTTCACATGCATTTCACCAACAGGTCAGCAACTTATTGATTACGTACCGCAAACAGGTCAGCAACTTGCTGCATATATCATAAACAGGTCAGCCATTTTACCACATTACATATATTTCAAGGCAGTTGACCCCAAGTCATCGACTGTAAGTGGACCGTAGAATCTTTGGCAAGTGCTGGATAATAGTAGACGCAAATTTTACGACTCCTGATAAGTCGACAAATTGCCATTCAACTTTTATTTCTGACCGTTTCTGATTCGTGTGTCGTGATAAGTTACGTACTTATAGTTTAAGAAATGTTTTTTTTTTTACTATGATGTGGACGCAGTCTTAGATGACAACCTGCAATATCGGAGTTCTTGTACCTTAGGTGGGGCGATGCACAAGCGAGAATACTGCTGAAATTGGGGCGTGTTTTCAGATTGTGCTTTATGAATGAGTGTGCAAGTAGATTTTGAATGTTACTCTATAAGAGTTTGTAAATTCTCTGTTTTTTTTTTTTACTACTGGAGTTTTTAATTATGTTTTGAATTCGTTACACATCAAAAATCAAAACAAGGAAACCTCCTTATTTGGACTGGTTGTGCAACCTGCACCTTCAGAAACTGAAGTTGTTATGAGCCAGAAGAGGACGTATTTTTATGTCTCTGGTTCTAAAGAAGAGACGGTTTGTGAAAGTTACGACGAATCCAGAGAAAGAGGACATTTAATATCTCGGAAAATAGAGAGAGAGAGAGAGAGAGAGAGAGAGAGAGAGAGAGATCTGATCCGATAAGAAAGTGTTGCACAGGTTAAAGAGGATCAGATGCCACTGTTGCAGTTTCTGTCGAGATGGAAGTCGAGTCACAGCTTTATTCAGATTTGTGGCGGATCTCTTTCTTTCGCGTCAAGCGTAGACCTAAATATTCGGTCTCGTTTGTTATTCATCATTTTTGGGTTTGTAGCGAAATGTGGAATAAATCTCAACTTCTTGTCTTTCTTTTTTATTTCCGTTATCCTTCAAATTTTGTTCCTTTTCATCTTTATTGCTCTGTACTTTTTTTTTCTTTTTTGTTGCCCTAGTAACCTATCATTTTAGTTATATTTTTAATTTTTTTTCCCTTAGGCTGGTTCTTCATCTCTTAATAGTTCTTGTAAACAAACACACGCACTCATGTCTATCACATTACCGTGATTCATATACATACATCGAACTACAAATGTCCTTTAATATCTAATTCGCTCTACCTCGGAATTAATATATTTTCATATATGTTTAACCGAGGGGGAATTTATTAAGCGATAATAGAATTGGCGATCGACAGACGCGAACCACCGACCTCTACAATTCCAGGACTGGCAGTGAAGCCCCAAAACCACCACAATTCTGAGGTAGAGCGAATTAGATATTAAAGGACATTTGTAGTTCGATATATATATATATATATATATAATACATATATATATATATATATATATATATATATATATATATATATATATATATTATATATATATATATATATATATATATATATATATATCCCATTACCAAATATTCCATTTCACGTATCATTCGCAAATCTGATTTCAAGCAACTGTCCTTCTGACGAGGTTTTTCTGTCCCTTTTTCGTTGCTCAGGTGATGTTGAAAATGTGGTGGGGAGTGGGGTCGAGGGAGGGCGAGGGGGAAGGGGGTTGGTTTTAATGGCGGTAGGTTATTGAGTAGTTGGATAGGTGGTATTTGATGTCTTTAATGATTATTTCACAGTAACAATGTATACGACGTACGTATATATATATGCCCGTGGTGTGCTGCCTGCAGGTTGGATGAGGCCGTTGGTTGGACGGCGAGAAATTTCTTTGGCTTAGCAGAGACTGAGAGAAGCCTCGGCCTTACATTCTACTGTCACGTAGCAGAGTTGCAGCACGACAGACCTGAACAACTCTACGGACCATGAAACCCAGATTACAGTTACTAGACGCCCGTTGTGTAAGCCAGAAACATATTATATGCTGATTCGCGCTGTTTCCCTCTCCAGAAATGACAGTATTGGAGAGTTACTAGCGCAACACAGTGACCAAGAAAAGTCAGTTATTATAAAAATAGAGAAAACTCTACATAAACTGAATGCAGTTGACGCAGCAATCACCTTCATTAAAACCTATATATTTTTTATATAATATTGTTATTCTATAAGCTTTAAATCTTCAACATATACCATAAAAACAAGAACTCAATTAACCAGCGAATTCAGAGAATTTCCAACGAGTAACAAATAATGAATTTCAACGACTTGTAAATTCTCTCTCTCTCTCTCTCTCTCTCTCTCTCTCTCTCTCTCTCTCTCTCTCTCTCTCTCTCTCTATCTGGGAAAATCTTTGACAAGGTATTTTGCCTTATCTCTCCCTGAAGAAAATTCTTCCGTGTTTAAATATTGATGAGGTCCCTGACGACCTGGTTTACATTCAGTGGGGCTCCTCGGTTGGGGGGCCTCTCTGGATTTGTCGAGGGAAATTGTTTTTTTATATTTTTATTTCCTGTTTTTTCTTGGTTAGTGCCTTTGCTCATGATTTTTGTTTTTTGTGTGAGTGAGTGGGGTGGTTTAACATGATGGTCTCGTAAGAGGCTGTAAGCTCTCTCTCTCTCTCTCTCTCTCTCTCTCTCTCTCTCTCTCTCTGTTTAGTTGCTTATATTGACGGGTGATGTAAATATAGCGAAATATAATTAAATGTTGTTGAGGCGCAGTTTAGTTTTGATATAACGAACGTAATTTTCCACCATGCCATGTAATTCTAACACAATGCATTACAAATTATTTCTGATGTAAAGTTATTGAATTAGATTAAATATTGAATTATTGCAATACGTCATGGGTTTATTGCAATCTGCACCTGACTCTTTATAGGAAATAGGTCATATTATCTATTTCATTTGTCGTCATTTCACAGTTTTTGTTGTTGTTGATTCTGTGGACATTGTCGAAGGATCTGTTGGTTTCCGTTGGCACCAAACTGCTAAGGATTGTTGCGAGTTGCAGAAATGCTTCATCTTTTTTACAATTGAGGGATTTAATAACCTTTTCTCAGTCCTTCTTATCGGGACTTGGGACCAGCTCAAGTGTATAAATTCTTGTAGCAGATCTATAGGACAGATTATTATTAAAAATATTTCTCATTATAAACAGTGAATATTATAAATTGGCATTAAGAATAATTCACTCTTCATTGTAGTAGACTGTCCCCATTCGATTATAAGAAAAATATCATTGTAAATATTTTTCTTTATAAACAATGAATATTATCAGCTTCCAATGATCCAGAATAACACTTCCTTCATGTAGTAGTCTATCCGCATTTGATTATAAGATAATGATCATTTTAAATTTTGCATTATTACACAATGAAAATGACCAAATTGCAATGACCCTGATTAATCTCCCTTCATTGTAGTAGATTCTCGTCATTCGATTATTAAGTAAAGATCATAGTAAATATTGTTCATTATAATCAGTGAAGTTATACGACAGATCATTATAAATATTAGTAATCATAAATAAACACACTGAATATTATCGACTTACAATGACCCAGAATAACCCTCTCTTCATTGTAGTGGACTATGCCATTCGATATAATGAAACCACACTTTGTGTGACGTCATCAGGAATCATTTGAGCTTCGAAGCTTTCGGTGGAGGTGAGAGAATTGTGCCTCTGACAGATGTGGAGTAAAGGTTCCTGGAGATCCTGATTGTTTGAGCTAATTTGGGCCTTGTTCAAAGTACACCTAAGGGTCGTACTTGCCCTCCTTTGTATGTTCGTTTAAGCCTTAAGCAAGGGATAGGCCTTGGTTTAATTCTTAGTTTTATTTAAGCATCGAAAGAATTGGTTATGTTTTGCCGTTTGACGTCCAAGTTCAGATATTTTCTTGTTTAAATTTCTTTGTAGTTTGTATTTAATGCTATTGCTATATATATTATATATATATATATATATATATATATATATATATATATATATATATATATATATATATATATAGTATGTATGTAAGTATATTTATATGTATAAATATTCCAAGTCAAGTCTGATGGCTCCTGCAACATGCCTTGTTTGTTCTGACTACGACCAACGTGGAGGCCAATCAGCTTAAACAGAACCAAAAAACACGCGGGGGATGAAGGCCAAACACAAGTTAAGGGAAAAATTCTAAGAAAACGCCAAGAGTTGAATATACAGGGGAATGTATTTATTTATACCCTAGCATTACTCTGCTGATTTCAAGGTGCCAATAAGGACGCTAATGACCCTCACATAGAGCCCAAATGCTTGATTAATCGCTGTCCAGGAAGCGTGAGATGATTTGCAGCGTGTAATTTCGGGTCCAGAGCAGAGGGACAGGTTTAGAATCCACCTTCACCGCAGGAATTTGCAGTAGACCTGCAACACAGACATCGTATAATTACGAGTGCGACAGGGATGGGGGCCGGGTACGAACTTAATCTAAATAGTAAGATTCCTCAGAGGGCAAAGAAAGACTGAATTATGGCTCACACGTTACTGTACTGAAAGGGGGAGGAAATTGAACACAATCACTTCCTAGGGACCCACAGCTCTTGAACCGAGAAATTTTCTAAGGGAGCACAACTGTAGGGATGCTGAATCACTATGGAGGATCGCACAAACACTGATAGAAGGGCAGAAAATGAAGTACAAGAAGATTGCCACCACTCGTTCGCAGGTTACCTTTCTCCTGATATATATCTTCGTAAAATGTCGGTGAAGGAAGTCGACTTTTTCAAGGCACTGATGAAAGGCAAGGCTTTCCCGTGGTGGCCCACAGCCACGTGAGTTCGAACGTGGGTCCTGGCGGATGCTCGCATGGCCGGGGAGGGTTAGTCTATCAGGTGTGACCCGAGTCACCTGACTTGAACTGGGGTGTTGGAGAAAGTGAGATCGACTTTCGTTCCCTTTTATTTACCTGCAACCGGGTGGTTTTTAATAGGGGTGGGAGCATATAAACCGAAAAGGTCCACATTATGCAATATACACAGATGGATCTAAATCGGAACATGGAGTGGGATATGCTGCAGTGTCCCAGGACAGATCATATCAGTGTTCTCTCTACCCAATACAGCTTCAATATTCACAGCGGAGCTTTGCGCAATAGCCTCAGCCATAAGAATAATTAAAGAAACATCACTAAATAATTTTGTGATTTTTAGTGACTCAAGAAGTGCCATAGAAGCCCATCCAGAGTTATAAAACCAAACAAAAAATAATATTGTACAACAAATTAGATTATCACTTCACAAATTAGATATTATTGGGAAAAAAGTAGAAATATGTTGGATCCTGCCCATAGATAGGGATCAAAGGAAATGAAGACGCTGACAGCAGCCAAAGAAGCAAATCAAATGACAAGATCAATGTGAATCTCCCTATGAGTGATTATGTAACATACATAAAGATGGGTATTATAGAAAATGGCAACATATTTGGAATGAAGAGTCAGAAAATAACAAATCAAAGCAAATAAAACTGAAGTAGAAAGTGGAGCTCATCATATCAAGAGAAAGACATGAACAAGTATTCTGACACGTCTCCGTATAGGCCATACCCGTCTGACACATGGACACTTAAAGAGCAGCCCACGTAGCTCAGCTCCTGAGTGCGCAGAGTGCAGGGAGGTTATAACTGTCAAACATGTGTTATGCGAATGCCCAAAGTACAACCAGCAACGACTTGTCGACACTTGGAAACAGATCTATGAAGAAATCTTGTCAGAATCCTCTGCATTTTCAGTCATGCCCATTTTTATGTTCTAAAGAAGTGCAATTTAGTTGATAAAATATAAATCTAAGTAAACTTTGAAAAAATACGAAAATTATTAGACTAATGAATTTTAAAACAAAACTTTTTAAATGTTACTTAACTTATTCTGATTTTATTTTTATGAAATATGGATATATGAGTAAATGTATTTATAGTGTGCATGTGTTCCTGTGTGAGTGTGTGCCTTTGTGCAGTTTTTAGTTTAATTTTCACTCATCGTCATCACACCGAAAAAAACACTTCGGTTCCAGAGCTTGCCTTGGCCTAGACATGGTTTTTTTTTTAATTTTAATCTAATCCTTCGGGCCAGCCCTATGAGAGCTGAAAGTCAGCTCAGTGGTCGTGGTTAAACTATAATAATAATAATAATAAAATATAAGGGGTAGGGGGGGGGGGTGGGGGGGGGGGGGGGTTGGCTATGGGTTCCGGATTGCATCCTTCCTCCTTAGGAGTCCATCACTTTTCTCACTCTGTGCGCTGTTTCTAGGAGCACACTTTTCTGCGTGAGTCCCGGAGCTACTTCGACATCTAGTTTTTTCCAGGTTCCTTATTATTATTATTATATATTCAGAAGATAGACCCTAATCGTCTGGAAAAAGCCCACCACAGGGGCCACTGACTAGAAATTGAAGCTTCCAAAGAATATTATGGTGCTCATTTGAAAGAAGAAACAGAAGGCAATAAATACTGCAGAAAAGATTAGTTATGGGAAATAGATATAAATTAACAAATTAATAAATGAATACATGAAAAGAAAATGTTAATAAATCATTATTAAATATACAAAAAAAAAGGAAATATACGGCAACAGTGCATTCCATCGCTTGAACTTTCGAGGTTCTAATTACACGACATCCTCAGGGAGACGTTCCACAGCCCAGCGGTGGGAGGGATTAAGCTGGACAGAATGAAGACTGATATCAGATGCCAGAATGGAAGAGAAAGTGAACTGCGGGAGGAAAGGAAAGTTTGGGGCAGACCTACTTGCTTTTCACTTCCTTTTTTTTTTTTTTTATTGTATGGCCATGAGCTGATACCGAGTTTGGATAACAGGTTTAAATATTTCACTTATGATCTGAAACAAGTCACCCCTTAGGAGGGTAGTGCCATCAGTATAGCTGACGCGGTGCACTGTAGTCATTAAGGTTATTTGCAGGGTACTTTCGGCCCCTGTCTGCAATACCTTTCTTTACTCTGTTCATATTCTCTTTCTTCCATCATACTTACCTTGATCATATCTCTCTCTACATTGTAGCATAGTGCAGCTGCAAAAGGTTTTCCTTCTGTTACACCTTTCAAACCTTTTTGCCCTCAATTTCCCTTTCAGCGCTGAATGACCTCGTATGTCCCAGCGCTTGGCCTTTGGCTTAGATTTAATCATTCTTCCTTCCTTCTAAAACAAGTTAATTGAATGAAAATCGTAATGAAATTTGAAAACAATTGATCAGAATTTTAACACCGTTCATCTTTCATAATCTCTGCCATAATCTTATCAAATCATCTTGGACTTTTCATGTAGGATCTCCCGTCCCCGGTCCAATCTCTCTCTCTCTCTCCTCCTTCTCTCTCTCTCTCCTCTCTCCTCTCTCTCTCTCTCTCTCTACACCCAGGGTTTCACCATTCCTAACCATTTTATTTGTCATCTGCCGTAAGCCTTATCATTTTGGCTTCTCATACCTGATCTCTCTCTCTCTCTCTCTCTCTCTCTCTCTCTCTCTCTCTCTCTCTCTCTCTCTCTCTCTCAGGGGAGGATTCATATCAGTTTTATGCCGTATAAGCAAAGCTCATCGGTCCATGATATGAGATGCAACTGAGATGGAGACTTTGCTTGTTTATCTTTGTTTCTTCTTTTGGAATTGTTTTTCCATTCTTAGCCCAGATGTTGTTGCGCTGGATGGTTGTTTTTCTTTGGTGTTGGAATATATCTCCATTTCTTCTTTAATCATTTGACTCGAGAGCTTATTCGATGCTTCCTTTGCAATACAATTCATTTTGTATGACGTCTCAGGTACTACACCTCTCTTTGTTTCCCTTGGGGGTTGTTGTCAGTGTCAGTGTTCCCTCTGGGTGTTGATTCACCAATAAAGACATTACTCCACTTTCTAATTTTCGCTGATGTTCAAATTTCAGTTCTTTTTGATATGTTAATGCGTCAGAGAGAGAGAGAGAGAGAGAGAGAGAGAGAGAGAATAGATCTAGAAAAGCCTCGTGTAAAGGTAACAGGCAAAAGGAGAAGCGCTATTCAGTGGCAGCTGAGGAAGAATGGCTGGTGAGAGTAGTTTTGGCCAGAGACAGACAGACAGACAGACAGGGGAGGATATAGGAGGACTGACGTAAGGAAAAGGTACATTTTTTATTTATAACCAATTAGTGAAGTAATGTATAATATTACAAATACATGAGAGAGGGAGAGAGAGAGAGAGAGAGAGAGAGAGAGAGATTCATTTGGCTCACTGGAGAGACTGTTCAGAAACCGGTAATGATAACGTAATGATATATAAAGACAGCCGTACTGTAAATGAAAACAAACCACCCTGTCTTTGCCATGTAAAATAGAAAACACCACGACAATTGACTTACCATTTACTCCTCATTGATCTGCTGTGTCCTTCCTGTCTGTCACTCAAAAACACAGCCATGCGTCTCTCTTCACCAGGACCCCAGATTGACTTCGTGCTTCCTTTCCCACTTTCCTTGTTATGAGGATGTTTTATTCCTTCTTGTAATGATTACTTATTTCATATCTATTTATTTATTCATCAGAGCTAAGAATGTCATCATAGTTATCTTCAAGTGAAATGCGATCTAATATAAATAAATAAAATAATAATAAGAATAATAATAATAATAATAGTAATATAATAATAATAATAATAATAATAAACATATGACATACACAAAGCACTACACCCAAGAGCAAATACGGACAGACTATACATAACACGAAAGGAAGGAGGGAGAGGACTACTAAGTATAGAGGACAGCGTCAACATCGAAAACAGAGCACTGGGGCAATATCTGAAACCAGTGAAGACGAGTGGCTAAAGAGTGCATGGGAAGAAGGACTATAAAAGCAGACGAAGACCCAGAAATATACAGAGACAGGAGAAAGACAGAAAGAACAGAGGACTGGCACAACAAACCAATGCACGGACAATACATGAGACAGACTAAAGAAACTAGCCAGCGATGACAATTGGCAATGGCTACTGAGGGGAGAGCTAAAGAAGGAAACTGAAGGAATGATAACAGCGGCACAAGATCAGGCCCTAAGAACCAGATATGTTCAAAGTACGATAGACGAAAATAACATCTCTCCCATATGTAGGAAGTGCAATACGAAAAGTGAAACAATAAACCACATAGCAAGTGAATGCCCGGCACTTGCACAGAACCAGTACAAAAAGAGGCAATGATTCAGTAGCAAAAGCCCTCCACTGGAGCCTGTGCAAGAAACATCAGCTACCTTGCAGTAATAAGTGGTACGAGCACCAACCTGAAGGAGTGATAGAAAATGATCAGGCAAAGATCCTCTGGGACTATGGTATCAGAACGCGGATAGGTGATACGTGCAAACAGACCAGACGTGACGTTTGATTGACAAAGTCAAGAAGAAAGTATCACTCATTGATGTCGCAATACCATGGGACACCAGAGTTGAAGAGAAAGAGAGGGAAAAATTGGATAAGTATCAAGATCTGAAAATAGAAAATAAGAAGGATATGGGAATATGAAATTTAAATTACAGTGGAAATCGTACCCATAATCATAGGAGGACACTAGGCACGATCCCAAGATCCTGAAAAGGAATCTAGAAAAACTAGAGGCTGATAAAGTAGCTCCAGGACTCATGCAGAAGAGTGTGATCCTAGAAATGGACACATAGTAAGAAGAGTGATGGACCTCCTAAGGAGGAGGATGCAACCGGAACCCCACACTATAAATACCACCCAGTCGAATTGGAGGACTGTGATAGAGCAAAAAAAAAAAAAAAAAAAAAAAAAAAAAAAAAAAAAAAAAAAAAAAAAAAAAAAAAATAATAATAATAATAATAATAGTAATAGGCACTTTTCCTCGTGACCTCCAGTCTGTAAATAATCTTTTCATATATATGTAAGTAAATATAATATATTTTACATACATACATACACGCATAGAGATTTGTATGCTTGTATGTGTGTTTATGAGAGATATAAGAGAAGTAAACAGATATATTATTATTATATTATTATTATTATTATTATTATTGCAGTAGCAGCAGGCCACCTCGCAGACGCCGACGGAAAAGGCAACCGGTTACAATGACCGACTCAAAAGTAAGGTTGGTGGAAGGACGCAGAAGTGGTTCTGTGTCTTTGAAGGATACTCGGGACGCCCCATATCATATCAGTCCTCTCCTTCCATTCATACTCCAGCTTCCTTCCTCATCCCTAGAAGACGCATCCTTCGAGTAAGGATCATCTCAGCATTCTTATAGAGTTATAAGCTCGTGGGGATTTGACGATGCCCTGGGAATTGAGAATCCTCCCTGGTTATTTATTCATTCATTTATTTATTTGGTTTCGGTTTTATAATATGACTTCTTTGAAATAAATTAATTGAGAGAGAACACTATTTGTGTATGTTTACTTATTTTATTTATTTATTTGTTTGTTTTAAATCTAATTCTCTGAAATTGGGACTCGCGGTTTATTTGAATCTGCTACTTTTCGTGTCGTCGACAAACTTTGGTGGTCTTATGACCAAGAGTTCATATAATTAATTTTTCCTTTCATTTTTACTATTTCTCATTTTTTTTAAAATTTACCCTTTGTTTTTAGTTTTTCTCTTATTTGTTTCTCTTATTTTTATTTTTTAAGTTCTTTTATCTTTTTTCTCTTGTCTTTGCTACCTCATTCCAGGCCAAGAGGACTGCGCTCGGAATAGTGGTCTCGGAATAGTGGTCGTTTGAGGCCAGATGAATTTCGGAGGAATATTTATATGTCTGTCTGTCTGTCGTCGGTATCATCGATGAGCGATGCTCTTTTGTTCCCTTTTTCAGATACGAAGGAAGTGGGAGGAATAATGACGATTTGGGATGGGAGGGGAGGGGAGGGGGAGGGTGTGGAAGGGAGTGTGTTGCTGCTGTTATTCTTTTGAGAGATGAGAGAGAGAGAGATTCGTTCCATTAGGCATAAATAGATTATGACAATAGTGAAACAATGCAGAAACTTTTTTCATTCAATACTTTAAAAGGAAAACTCAAATATGAACCATGCAAAACAAAAAATATAATCTATATATATATATATATATATATATTATAATATATATATATATATATATATACATATAATATATATATATAATATATATATATATATATATATATATATTATATATATATATATATATATATATATATATGTTAAATGAGGTTATGAACCTCATTATTCATTTGGTAAATGTGTAACTTGAGCGTCAGGCAAACAACAACAAACCAGCGGCTCGCGACTTTCCCCTCACTCTCTCTCTCTCTCTCTCTCTTCGCCTCTTTCTCTCCACTCCAACAGGTAACCAAAATGAGAGAGTTGCGTCTAAAATAAACATTTATTAAGTCTTACTGACTAACTTAAAAACCCACAACAAAAAATGTCTAAACAGTATTTAGTCACAAAGTCTAATATCCACGGGACTCCCTCGGTCGCCCCCCCCCCCCCCCCCCCCCATGGTTCCGCTAGAACCGTCTGTTTCAAAGACATAGAAACACCCCGTAAGTACACGCACAAGTTTAACAATCAGAGATTAAAGATTGGATATTCCCACAAAAATGTCAAATAGATAACAAGCCACTCTTTGGCTAAAACAGTTCAAAACTCACACCAAGCAGGCCAGGACTATTTCACACACCTTATCAAAAAACCACTTCGGAGAGCACCACGGCATCTTGTCTTTCTTCCAAAGACGCTTCTATCAAAATCCTCCATAGACTTGGGTATCATACATTTTAATAAGAAAAAGAAGGGACGCCCCACGCACATACGAATGCACACTGCGTTAGCGCTATAATTACTGGCTGCAACCAGTTCACAAAAGGCACTTGAGAAGAGTTCATGATCTGAATACATTTGACTTGTCTAACTATGCAGTTTTATCTCACGCCACCGACAGAAACCATTGGTCAGCTTTTCTCAGGTCGTTGCTTCTATATATATATATATATATATATATATATATATATATATATATAGATATATATATATATATATGTATATATATGTGTGTGTGTGTGTGTGTATAATATGTACAATATATCATAAATTTTTTTTTTTTCTCTTCTGCTTGTATTGTGGGACATTTCTGTTTCATCTGAAGAGCAGGTCAAGGGAAGCAATTTGCAAACACGGTGTCTCTCATTCAGGAATTGGTCGATTTCTGCTTCAGTTCCCAAATGGAACGTGAAGGAATAAGAGAGTAAGAGTCGCGTTCAGACGCTGCTTTTTTCCAACGTTTTTCAGTTAGGGAGAAGAGGCTGTCCAACTGTTTTCGGTTGCAGGGAAGAGAAGTAACTTCCTTTGTGTGTGTGTGTTTGTGTGTTGGTGGAATGTCAGGCCATGTTTGTGTTCCTTTCAGTCTGGAAACTGGGTTCAGCTGAAAACCTCCGCGGGGCTAAACTGTAGGCTAGTGCTTTTTTTTTTATCATAGTTCTAGAAGGGAAAGAAAGAACCAGTCAGGCGAAAGTCCTCGAGATTTATTGGAGTTTGTTGACTTCTTTATCTTTGGTTGCTACAGAGAAGGGTCTATTTTGTTCTGTTTTGCAAAAATGAGCCCAATTTTTTTATATTTGTGTAAATATGTACATTAACAGTCGGCAAAAGTGCATAAACCGAAAGTAATATTTAACTCTGAGCACTGGAGAGCGGACTAACTTTTTATTACTTTTCAATACTCTTATTTGTTTTTCCCTTTTCTTTCATAACAATTCAAGAAAAAATCCTTAACTATTATTATTATTATTATTATTATTATTATTATTATTATTATTAATTATTATTATTATTATTATTATTATTATTATTATCTTTTGCTTTGCAAAGACACCACGTAAGGCATATTTCATACATATGAAAACTCCACGAGAGAAGAGAGAGAGAGAAGAGAGAGAGAGAGAGAGAGAGAGAGAGAGAGAGAGAGAGAGAGAGAGAGAGATATTTGTGGTAATTCTTTCTCTCCTTCCTTTCATCCTGTAGATCCAAATGATAGAAAGAAGTATAATGACCTTCCAGGCTCTTTGCACTTCTTATGCATAAGCAAAACAGAAATGCCGACATTACAGTATTATGTAATAGAAATAGAAAAACAGTACCAGAGATGTCCATATGACCAATTTGAATATTTTAAAAGAAGTCAAGTGTCCCGAATGATCATGTTTGGTTCATTCGAAGTTAAATGCTTAATTTTTTTTAAATGCCAATTTAAACAGTAAGAAGATATGTGGTCCATATTCAGTTATGATTTTAGATATTATATATAATAATATATATATGAATTATATATAGTATATATATATATTAAATATAATATCATTATTATGTTTATTTTGGACCATCAGGACATAACTTAAAGCTTGCCAGACCACTGCTTGAACGAGTAAGAGAATTTCTAATGGTTCCTTTGAAATTGTTGTGCAATATCTCGAGGATGCCAGTGTGGATGGGGTTGTGCTGCCATTTTCACCTATAATTATATTTCTTTTTTATCAGTGTCCTCAAAGACATACGTAAGCTACTTACAAGACGCTGCTTGAGAGAGAGAGAGAGAGAGAGCGACTCCAAAGGGGAAATGTAATAGTCCACCAGGTGTTCTCTCTCTCTCTCCTGAGTAGGAACAGAAGTTCTTTTCAAAGGAGACTGATTCTCCCTCACCTTCAAGAGGCTGTCTGTCGTCAAAGACTCTGAATATATCCCCAAAGTGTGTCTTAAAGAGCTTTTTCTTTCGATTTTATATAATTCTTTGTTTGATCGATACGAACATTCTGACGGCCTTCACTGTAGGAATATGTAACGACTGAATTTATAATTTGTTTTTATTGCTATTTCGTTCCAGTTTTTCCAAGAATGGTTCGACTTTATTAACACAAATTGTAATTCTGACGCACCCTTTTGTTGGCTGTTAGAATATATAACGATTCTTTGTATTAGCTATTTTTATTTTCACTGCTTTCAATTATTACAAAAAAAGCTTTCGACCTATAAATACTGATGATGATTCTGAGCTCACTTTGTGCCTGTGAGAATTTATAATGATTTTGCTTAATATAGTTTTACATGAATTCATTTTCAGTTTTCCAAAACATTGTCGACTTTTTAAACTCAAATAATAAATATGAGGCCAGTCTCCGAAACGCCTTGATCATAAGCATCTGTTGTCTTCACTGCCGAAGGTTTCGGTGAAAGAGAAAAAGACCTCGACTTATGATGGAAAATTTGATAGGGTTTGTAGCTGAAGGCAGAGGAAGAAAAGTTTTTTTTTTTTTCACTTTCATCTAGTTTGACATCGCATGTCATGGTTGTGAGAAAGTTTATATATCATATACATATATATATATATATATATATATATATATATATATATATATATATATATATATATATATATATATACACCCACACACACACAAGCCCCTGTAGCAGTAGAAACATTGTCTCTGAAAACAGGGTGTAGGGATATGTTATTTGGCGGGTGAACCATTAAATAGTGTCTTCTTTTGTGGGGCGGTAGTGCCGTCA
>NC_087214.1:18458304-18495804 GCF_015104395.2 Macrobrachium nipponense | reverse complement strand
TTAAAAGTATCTAATTTTAAGGTATTATTTTAAACTTTTTTTATATCCAATTAATATTTTTTTTCGCGGGTTGCTGAAATGAAACGAAGATATGGATGTCCTAAAATAGTTCAGTGTTTTAAAGTATGGTGCATTAGACTTCAAACCAGATGAAAAGCCACGTATCACGTGTAATAAGAGTGGTGGGAGTGTGTCAAGTACTGAAAATGGCAGAAGAAAAATCAGGGCAGCTGCAAAACTACGCAATGACATTGTTACTAACCGTTCAAAAGCCCATGAATTAAGTGAGGCTGCAGTGTTTTCCTTCCGTTTAAGTAATGTCTGCTATATACAGTACTGTCAAAAGAGGTTCCTTTTAAAGATTCAAAATGATAAGGAAAAAAATTGAATATGAAGATGAAGCCAGCAAATCTCAATCGACTGAAGAGCAAAATCTTCGGAAATCTGCTGCAAGGAAACGATCACGACACCACAGTCCTCAAGCAAGTGTTACTTCTTCTCTAGACCATTTATGCATTATCTGTAACCAGAAATCTCATCAGCAAATTTACCAGAAGTATAGAATAAGTGAGAGCCCAAGAGCTGAAGAGTTTTTGGTTACTTTTCACAGCATAAATCCCTAACGCTATTGGTGATACTGAGCATAAACAGTACCAATTCTGCTGTTTGATGTTTCATGAATTAATGTGAATATTTTGAGTATAGAGCACACTTCATTAAGGGTCATGTACCTGTGCATTACTCTGCCTCATTGCTAAGATTACTAGGTCATAAACATTATTAATTTTTCGTCTGGCTGCTTATTCTTATTCGTAACGAAATTATTGTATAGAAAGTAGAAATCCTTCAACGAGATGAATAGGTAGATAGACCTTCACAAAATCAGTTTTCATAGATATTAAATGATAAATAGATCTTCGTGGTCTTTCATTTATGTTGTCTCCATTTAGGCATTTTCAACTTGAACACAATCAGTATATGCAGTTTATGAAAAAGAGAGAGAGAGACATGCAACTCTCAAGGAATGTAATGGTCATACGTGATGAATTTGAATGGACGAGCAAAAATAAGTGGTGGTCGGGAGAGGTTGAGGGGCATTCCCCTCCCCACTATCCATCAATATCCCCCCACCCCTACCCCGCCCCGTCCCGATCCTACCCTCCCCTACGAATATCAGAAGATAATTTATGGAATTATTCACCATTTCTGGCGAGATGAATCCAGGGTCACATTTCATGGCCAGTTTCTGTTTGGATTCCCCCAAGGGGAGCAACTGGGGCCTTTAATACCCTTCTCATTCGTCTCCTTAATTTATGCACGCTCACGCACGAGCCTTGGATGTAGTCGCCGTTTCCTTTTATTATTTTTGTGCTATTAAAGAGTATTATATGTTGCTAATTTGAAAACGCATATATCTTCTAGACTGTATGAAATATTATATAGAGAGTTTTGCAACATTTTTCAGATTCCTTAGCTAGGATGTCTTAAAATGTGCGTTCAGATTTCGCATAACATAATGTAAAAGTTAGCATGTAAAGTAGAATGTAAAGAAAGAGAGAGATTATCTTTGTCCATTCGAAGCTAGAGTTGTTTCAGTATCTTTTCATCGCCTCTAGATTAGAGGAACTCGAGTCTCTGTTGTGTTTTGAAAACATGTCAATCATCTTGCTCGCTCAAGTCCGTTTCGATTGAGTCGTGTCTTTGTTGAGCTGACTCGTTTCATACGCGTAAGTCTTTGCTGAACCACGTGTAGATTTCATGATTTTTCTGTAAAATTGCGTCATATTTAGAAGCTCCTAGAAAGGATTGCATCATCTTTGTCATGCCCAAAACGTTTTGAACCCGTCAGGCTCTTGAAGTGCCCATACAAGGAGGAGAGCGAGAGTGTTTCATTATAGACTTGGGATTGCTGGTGTTCAGATCTCTCTCTCTCTCTCTCTCTCTCTCTCTCTCTCTCTATCTCTCCCTCTTCTCCTCTCTCTCTCTCTCTCTCTCTCTCTGCCTCGCCATAACTGATATTAATGTAACATAAATTGGTCACTCGTAACTTGTAGATTTCAGATTTGATATTTCATAGAGTTTATTTAGTGTTACTTAATGTTTATTGTGGTATCTGAACAAACATTGTAAAGTGTGCAATGGCGGCTATTTTTGTGAAATAATGTGAACTGGAGAATTTTTTTAACAAGATGCAGCAAAAAGAAAATTTGGTACCCAGGTATAGTGTTATTTATTTTTTTATTAGTTGCAATTAATAGTAACAGTGGTTTGGTAAAAACTTATAACTAATGGTTACTATGGTTTGATAAACAATTTACATTTTTACACATTGCAAATTTTTGTGTTTTGTGTTTGTTTCATGTGAAGTGCATTTGTCCATTTTCTTATTGAAGTCTGTCTTTTTGTTTTATATTCTGTGTGATTAGTAATTTTTGTAATTTTGGTATTTTCCACATTTTTTTCTGTTTTCATTTGCATTCATAATAGTTAACTTAGTTATTTTCATTAAATAATCGTTGCACATTTAATTGAATTTAACGCTTGTGAATTAATTTGCATTTACTTAGAATTTTTTTTCAAGTTTTATTGTTGTTTAGGACTTGTGAATTTATCTCAAATTTTAAGTATTGCCTAACACTTTTGAATTTTGATTAAATCAATTTTCTTGAATTTTGTGATAAATTAATTTTGATTTTATTTTACTTAATTGATTCAAGAATTAATTAAACTTTGCTTTATTTTCAAGTAACAGTAATTTTCCCTGATATTGTGAATTTCACTTATAATTTTGAGTGTGATAATAAATTTTTGTATTTAAAATTTTTACGAGTGTTTTGATTTTAACCAGTATATGAATATTGATGTTAGGTAGAAACATAGTGGTAATTGATCGTTTTCCTTCAATTTACTTGAAGTGACTTAGAACCAGGGAAGTACTTAGACTTTTGAAATCAGGGAAATACATAGACTTTTAAAGTTGTTGATGGAGTGATGCCCTTTCATTAATTTAATTACTTACAAGATTACCTTACACCTGTTTTAATGAACTTAGTCTGATTTTCTGCAATACTGGTAAGTTGTTAAGGGATCACTGTTGCCTTTAGAGTATCCAGTCATTTAGTACCAGTGATGAGGGTTCAGGTGTCTGGCTGTTGTGAGGTAACAATTAATGAGTGGTAAGTGTAGTAACCAGATACTTGGCACTTCGTCACAATTAGGATTATTGAAGATTATTTGAGAGACATCGAAAGTATTCCTGTTTATATATCCTAAGACCATTTGCACTTGATGCTTTGATGATGTCAGCGCCATCTTTTGGCGGATTGGACAACTCTCTCCCTTCCCCTCCCTTGGTTCCCGTAGAGGGGATAGTGCCGTCAGTGCACCTCACTTGGTGCGCTGTATGAATTCCTAAAGGGCGTTTGCAACATTCCTTTGGTCCCTGGCTGAACCCACTTTGTAGCCTTTCTCTGTTCCCATGTCTTTTCTTGAACCTTGTTGTTCAACCTCTCTAATTATTACTTCCTGGAGTAGTTGTGAGTTTTCTGCCAGTTCCACCTTTAGATCCTTGTACTTCATCTCCTGTACTATCCTGATCCCTTTATCTGGCTGTCCAACCACTCCAACTCCCTTTTTCACCGTCTTAAGGCTGAGGCCTCGTGGCCAAAAGCGCCCCAGTTCTCATAGGCTTGAGAGCCTCAATTTTTTCAATCAAATCCCTCCCGGTGAAGTGACGGCTGTCACGAAAATCCTCCGTTGGTCCTTCGCAGCATCTTTTCCTCGGCGTCCATATTATCAGAAGTCAATACCACTGAGTTTCCTTTCTATTGTTTATTTCTGTTTCGATGAGAGCGAGTTCCTTCCATCATGAGGGACGCATCCTTCTCATGGAAGGACTATCGTCTTTTAGGATTTGTCATCGTGGTGTGAACGAATGCCCTTGGAACTAGGACGTTAATTTGCTTTCCTTTTTACTTATTTATTTTTATTTAGTTATGGTTGTCAGATACTTCAGTCGGATTTTGAAAGCCTAAATATTTATATTTTCCTTTGGAGTTATGAAAATACTATTTCAAAAATTTTTTACTGTCTCAATTTCTAAATGTTTTTGGAGGCTTTTAAAAATACGTGATTTATCTCGACCCGATGGCTTGTAGGGCCATTTTGTGACCCATTTTGTGAACAAACAGTAGATGTTAATAATTATTAACAGGGGTCTCTCTATGGAAGACAATAAAGTCTTTACGCAGGAAGATTTTATTTTAAACGAAATAATTTGCTGTCATTTTATAAGAGGTTATAACAAAGAAAGCTTGCATAGTAATAACACCAATGATCTAGCCACCTCTGATACTGCCGCTGCCTCATCTTCTTTCGTTCAGGTAACAGGGACACATCCCGTGCCCCTTGTTGCAGGTGCCCAAGCTGCTATGGACAACAGACCAAATGATTCAAGAGACTTCGAAGATCTAGGCGATTAGCTGGTTTGTCGTTGGAGAATGAGGGGATAACGTGAAGAGCCAACTACTCATCTTCAAACAAGCTATTTGTAGACTAGTCAAAAAATAAAGTTTTTGTATGGTCACTGTATGTAATTATAGTCAGATTGACAAGGAGGACCGTGCAGGTCATCGAAAGCTTTCTGCTTTGTATTTTAAATAACAAAATCAAACCGATATATTATTGTGGATTTACTTTTCCATTTTATTTTATTGACTCATTTGATTATGAGTTTTCTTTGGATTGCTAATAATATTATGATAATAAATATTATTGACTAGGGAATTACTCCAAAGAAATCGCATGGCACCAGGCTTGAAATTTCATATGCGCTCGCCAAGTAAAATGATTCCCAGTTATATGAGATAAATACGAAAAGTCTTCAATACACAAAAGGATAATCTCGTGGAGTTGAACTATTCTCTTCCTGATTGCAGTGGATGGTTTATATCTCCGAGAGAAGCCAAGTTATTCGACACCCCCCCCCTCACCCCAACCCCGCATCAAGGAACAACATGAACTCTGCAGTGGGCGATCATTCCATCTCGTTTCCTTACGAGTTATGTGAGATCCTGTTTGCCCTGTAATTTGGTGTAGCCCTTTCAAACCCAGTTCCTCCTTTACGGTAGAATTCTTCTTCTTATTCTTCTTCTTCTTTGTGAAATTCCCCCATTCATGTCTTTCCTTTGTCTTTCACAAATCTCCACTCGTGTGCAGCTTTCTTTCTCGTTGTTCTCATCGAAGTAGGTCTAGGTTATACCCACAGGAGTCCAGCTGTGACATCATCGCTTTCTTTTCATCTGCACTTGGAAATTCCCTTGTTTCTTGTATCTATGAAATATTCACATTCCATTTCTTTGATGAGTTCCTTTGTAGGTGGTTAGTAGGTTATAAGTCTCATCACACTGTTTTCATTTAGATCTTACAAGCAGTCATCTACTGCTTACTGCCCTCTGTCAGAAGTACAGGTTCCTTATTTGTTGTCTTTATTATAGCTACTTTTTCTTCTGCCTGTTTTATTGGCTCCTCCTGAAAAAATATGATCACTAAGACGCGTCCACACTACAGTAAAAATGTCACAAACACATGTCAGCAGGTTGTAGAATACTTATCACAAACAAGTTGAAAACAAGCCATTGACCGTAAGTGGGGAATGAATCTTTGGTCAATACTGAATAATGGTGTGATGCACTAGTTAGGACTACCAAGAAGTCGTTGACTTATATTCAAAGTGTGTGTGATGTGTGTGCAGTAGTTGTCGACGTGTGTTTGATGACATGATGTACTGAAGTGGAGGCTTCTTCACAAAGAGGTGAGACTTCCAATTCATTCCTCCCAATACGAAGAATAAAAGGTGTTCATTCCACTCACATATTTTCCATACTCTGCTGACCTCTCAAGCTATGACACCAGATGCCTAAGGTGTGATGCAAGCTTCGAATCCTTTGAGTTTTGGGATGAGGTCGCAAGCTCTCTCCCTCAGCCACTCACAGGCAGTCGAGGAACTTCTGTGACGACAGCGTCTTCTATGTATTGTTTGCTGAGTAGAAATTTCTGTTGACCAAGTCGCTTCAAAGTATTTGTATCCTATTGGTTCCTTATCGTGGAAAATCACATATAGTATGTAAGATTAAATATCGCTAAAACAAGTGACAGACCAATTATATAAAACATAAGCGCGCCCTGACTTCGTCAGTAACGAATGTTTTACCCTCAAAATTTGGCGCGTTGAAGCGTCAAAGCATTTTAGAGAGAGAGAGAGAGAGAGAGAGAGAGAGAGAGAGAGAGAGAGAGAGAGAGAGAGAAATTGTTTGCGCTATGCCGTCAAGTTAAGACAATAAACAAACAAAAGAAGACATCGTCTAGTTAAGATAAACAAAACAGACGATAGTTTTTTTTTTCTTATTAAGTTCCAGAATTGTTTTCACGATACTGACGTGAATATTGATGCAACTGCAACTGATATATGATCAAATAGAGTGTAAAATACAATTTGATGTTAGTAAACTACCAAACACTTGTCAGGTATTCATTTGAAAGCGCCTGGAAGTCGAAACAACAAATAAAATTCCAATTCAGGGAGAATCATTCAAGTCCGATTGAACGGTTCCAGTCGCCGTCGATTCAGATGCAAATGTCAGATCGCTGACAACTCTCGCTCCTCCTTCCCTCAGTCGCTCTGACAACAGGAGAGAGACTTTTCTCAGAATGTAGTGTATGGATCTCTCTCTCTCTCTCTCTCTCTCTCTCTCTCTCTCTCTCATGTGCAGCAGTATAAAGCTATGGCATAAGTTTTGACCAACGTAGTCTACTTTTGGTCAGGGAAGTGGCTACAGAAGATTAATAATATCAAATAATTTGGCTTCATGACTGAAAGATGCTTATGGCAAGGGTTTATAGCCACATTTGATTTAACTTTATTTTCATATTTGAAATTTTGATATCTTTCTATTTCCTCTTTTACATCAATTTTAAGTTATCACTTTTCCTTTTCGATATTTTCTTTTTACATTTTTTTTTATGCAGGATTTTGTTTGAATACAGTGCTTACATCTTTGCTGTTGTTTAACGTAATTTTTTTTTTCATCTTTTGATGTTAGAATTTTATTCCATCTTTTTTCATCTTCATTCCTTTATTATCAGGAATTCTTTCATCTCCACGTTCTCTGGACAGTATAGGTTCTCGTTGAATGAGTAAGGATTTTCACGACAGACAAAAAGTTTTCTATGAAATCCATTTTTCTTATAATTTTGTTTCTTTCCCTCTGAGGCTGACAGTTCACTTCATCAACTCCCAACTACTAAAAAAAAAAAAAAGTATCGACTTTTTAAGAATTTCTGAAAGAGCTGGTTTGAGTGACATGGCTCATAAATCTCTCTCTCTCTCTCTCTCTCTCTCTCTCTCTCTCTCTCTCTCTCTCTCTCTCTCTCTCTCTCTCCGGAGTTTATACTACATCATTTAAAACATTTTTTCACTCAGCCCATTGATTGACAGAAAGACTTTGAGGGATAAACAAACAACAATAGGCTCGAAATTCCTTGGTACTCGTATCTCTGAGTTACATGCTAAGCAAGAGCCCGTTCCAGCACAAAAGGCTGGTTTCATCTAAAGCGAACGAAATGGAGAGAAATGAGGTTAATCTGGTTAGTATTTGAAATTTCTCATAATATGACAGTTTTAACTAAATATCTTTTAGTAGATTACTTTGTTGTAGCATTGGGTAATTTTCCACTCAAATTATAAAGGAAAATGTTTAAATTGATAAAATATACCCTACACCATCATTGAACATGACGCTAAAATGTTATGATAAAAACGAAAGATTATGAAAAATTCATAGCAACTAAAGTAATTTTAAAAAAACGACCCACTTTTTGGCTTCTTAATACTCCATTCCTTCGTTCGTACTTTCGTTTCCTCGTAATTAGCGAGGGTGTTTTTAGTCCCTCATTCAGTCTGACCCTTAACTTATGAATGAGTCTCCTTTTCTGTGACCTGTGTTGACCTTCTCTGAGACAGGCAATCAATGATCCTTCCGGAAGCGAGGGTTGTCTCATCTATTCCTCAATTCTTCTATTCATCTATTCAGGGAAATCTGCTACATAGTTCTCATAACAGGTTGAGAAATTATTCATAGAGGTCTGGCATTATTATTATTATTATTATTATTATTATTATTATTTATTATTATTATTATTATTATTATTATTATTATTATTATTCCGACATAACCCAAAAATGACATGTCCTTTACAACACAAACCTACAAAGAAAGGAAATTTCTATCAGTGAAAAAGAAAAAATATGTTAAGAAAAAGGACAGAAAATTTTTTGTTTACTTTCGCTGTAAAGTTATATCAACGTGTCAGATTGATAAGGGGAAACCGTACAGATTCCCGAAAGCTATCTTTGCTCTTTTTAAACTGAAATATATGTACATTTACATAACTGGGAATTTGTTCTCCATTTGAAGACTCGTGCTACTATGAGGATTTTTTAATTATTATTATTATTATTATTATTATTATTATTATTATTATTATTATTATTATTATTATTATTATTATTATTATTATTATTATTATTATTATTATTATTATTGGTAGTAAATGATCAGTTCCAGTTTCTTTGTCGACTTCGGTAGGGGTCACACAAAGTTTCTCTCGGTATCATCGAATTTGATCACGGCAGTGGGTTCAGAGCAGATGTAGACGGTGTCAGGATCAGGATATACTCAATATATAGTGGGTAGGTCACCAGGGGGTCAACCGCTCGCTGATATTTCATTAGTTTGGTGGCGAAGTGCGTTCCATTATTATTATTATTATATTCAGAGGATGAACCCTTTTCATATGGAAAAAGCCCAGGGGCCACCACTGACTTGAAAACTCAGTACAAAGAATATGGCCTTCATTTGAAAGAAATACAGATGATAAAAGGAAATAGAGAAAGAAGAGGTCGGTTAATAGAAAAGAAAAACGATTTGATGAATTAATAAATGAACAGATAGAAATGTAGGTAAGAGACAAGGAGAATGATATTTGGAAATGTTCTCCTTCGATATCTGACGAACGGGGCTGGAGAAGTGAAGTGTTCCCGAGACAGATGGAGGATCCTGGAAGACTTGTTCCCTGAACCTCACAGGCTCAACATCCCTGTAAAATTATTTTTTTTTTTTTCCTATTTTTATATTGTTCCAATAATGTTTTAGCTCTAATGTCATTTTGTCGTCGTCATCCCCATTCGCATCTTCTTTTCGTAGCCGCTGCCTAGTTCACGGCTGAGACTCGCCACCAGGGTGGAGGTGAGGTGGTCTTTGTATTTGTTTACTTTATTTCAAAAATATAGTTTTGAAGCCATTTATATTATTGTACAATGTTAATCTGTTATAGCCAGTCATTGAGAATTAGTGCTGTGTTAAATGTATGTAAATTTTTTGTTTATATATGGCTTTTGTTTCTGTTTTCAGCTTCTGGAGTAGAGGTCCTCTCCAACCTTTACCCACCCACGAAGGATTTAATTTGAAGTCATATGAAAGTCAATTGTTCATCTGTTAATGTTCATTTTCAAATGCTTTAAGAGTGTTAAACGGTGAACTGTGAGTTTTTTTTTTAAATAAATATTGTTATGGCTTTTTATACAGTTTCTGATGCACCTCGACTTAGGACCATCCCATATGTCATGCTTAGCCTGGTTTATTAAATAAAAGTGTTTGAAAAATATTACAATCCCTTATGTGGGCGTCTCTCTCGTGCGTGTCCTTATAAACCCAAGAGGTCAATCATCACTGTTCCACAATGACTGCCTTTGTTATGATAGTGAGGATAGTCCCATGAATTTTGGAAGGCGAATTCTTTGTGGAATCTCGGTAAAAATAGTGCCTTTTTATATCAAAATTATTGCTAAATCCGTTCAATAGACTCGTAATTTTCGTGAGGGTAGTGGGGGGGAGTAGTGCCGGCAGTGCGTCTCATGCGGTGCAATGTAGGCATTACTCGAGGTTCTTTGCAGCGTTCCTTCGGCCCCTAGCTGCAGCTCCTTTCATTCCTTTGACTGTACCTCTGTTCATATTCTCTTTCTTCCAGCTTACTTACACCTTCTCCTAACAATTCGTTCTTAGTTCAAATCCTACAGGTGTTCCTCCTGTTACACCTTTCAAACCTTGACTCTCAATTTACCTTTTAGCGCTGAATGACCTCTTTCTGTATTCTATTCTCAATGGCGTCGTAATGTTACAAGTGACTGATACCAATCAGGAGGTCACTCTGTGATCAAGAGTTGCTGGATTCTTATTAGTTCGTGGAAATCCTCTTTCCCAATCAGGCAGTTAAGGTTCAAGCGGGCAGTTGGAGAGTTCAACATAGTGTCTCTCTCTCTCTCTCTTTCTGTGTGTGAGTGTGTGTAAGGATTCCTGAAAGTGAGTAGATATCGCTTCAATTTCAGATATTGTAGTATATACTTCACACTTCCCTTTTCTTAGTAATCCGTCTCACTGGCTTTGTTTATTCTCCTCACTCCCGGAGTGACATCACGCTAACAGATGGCGCTGGTCGACCTTGTGCTTCAGCTGACGCTCTGAGGTTCGATTTGAAATCTGTGGATCCATTTACTGGTTTCCATTTTCTCCTTTTTTTTATTTTCATATATTTTGTTTGAATCTTCGCTCACACGAAAGAGGTGCTAATAGACTGCTTCAATTTTCCTTTTTGATTTTGATTTTAATTTTTTGCAAGCGATCTAAGGCAAACCCGCTTGAATTATTTTCAATAGCTTCAGTGCAGTTTGATATTAGTTAAGAAATAAATCTTATGGTAAGAAGATAATTATTGCTCTTATAGGGAGCACAATGGAGTGAAATAGTCATTAAAAAATTACTCATTTCCACGAGATAAATATGGGAAGAGGTTGTCTGTAGGGTGTCACGACCAATAAATTCTCCACTGAAATGCCGAGTGCAGCCCAAGTTAATAATAATAATAATATCCTTTATTTCTTCTCAGGGCCATATACAATGAATATACAAAATACACAGTAACTTACACAATCTAGATATATGAGTCAACATGATAGGAAAAATGAGTAATCGGCACTTATCCACAAAATAGCTGAGGTAGCATAAAAGATAGTAATCGTAATACTGGTAATAATAGTAATAATATTGGTGAGAAAAAAAAATGCATTGAGAGTTATAACAGTTTATATAACTTGAATTTCAACTAGAGACCTTAGGTGGTTACAGTAGTCAGGTCCAGGGGGCTAAATACATAATGTAGAAAAAAAAATTTAACTTGATAGTAATCACAGTAATAATGAAAAAATAAAATGTCAGCAATAAATATAATAATGACAAAATCTGAAGATGACATCTTGCTAATACAGAGATTAAGTCCTTTAGGGGACAAAGGCCTCATTTTCCCATCTTTCCCACAATTTAGATCTTCTTCTTGCTTCACTCCTTAGGATGCTTTGTATGAGCGAGTTGCCGCTGTTTCTCACTCGGGTTACCAGGCTGGACATTGTTCGCCTTACAATGATTTTTAAATTGTCCAGGTGGTTTTCTAAGAACATCTGTGTGGTAGCAGGGAGTGTTTGTGAGGCGTCTCAGAATGTCATTGTGCACAACAGTGATACGTCTCATGGCCTCTCGGGTATAGTTCGTCCAGAGGGAACACCCATAGATACTGTAGCAGTACGAGCGGAAGAGCAGCAGTTTCACGTCTCGGTGACAGAAGGCAAACCTCCTTGCAATCACGTTGCCAGTTGCACATAGTTTACGACGCCTCTGTTCAATGTCTGCCGTATCTTTTAAGTCGTCGGTGATAATGTGACCCAAATACGGAAATTCGCGCACAAATTCCAGCCGATGGTTTCCGAGGAAAATTTGTGGTTCTGCAATATGCTTAAGCAATCTCGGGAGCAGCGACATGCACTGGGTCTTGGTTTCGTTGTAGATTATATCAAATTCTTCTGCATATTGGCGGCAAGTGTCGATGAGTCGTTGGAGGCCTTGCACTGATGGGGAAATCAGAACCACAACGTCGGCGTAACAGAGGTTGTTTATAGTTGTTTCATTGACAGTGCATCCGATTGGGAGTGAGTTCAGTTTGACATTCAAGGCATCTGTGTACGTACTAAACAGGTATGGAGAGAGAATGCCCCCTTGCCGAAGCCCGTTTAGGGAGCCGAAGGTGTACGATAATACGTTGCCCCATTTGACACAGAATTGCTGTGTGGAGAACCAACAATGTAAAATGCCAATTAGATATAGGGGTGTGCCCATTTTATGCAGCTTCAGGAAGAGCTTTAGGTAGTTTACTCTGTCAAATGCTTTTCTCACATCTACAAAACATAGAAAAACAGGAGATGCTGATGATAGGTAGTAGTTTAGCAATTCTTTCAGTATGTAGATGCAGGTGTCGGTTGAGTGGTTTGCTTTAAACCCGGACTGGTTGTCAGTGGTGTATAGAAAGGGGAGAAGTCTCACAAGAAGAACCGACTCAAGTATCTTCGATGCGATCGTTGTGATTGCAATTGGCCGGTAGTTGCCAGGGTCAGCTGCATCCTTTAGCTTGTTTTTGATTAATGGTATCAAGTGAACTAAGAGTAGGGAGTCTGGAAGAAACTGGTGAATTATGCACGCATTGAATAAGGCAGCTAGCAAAATGTAAATTATCGGATGGCAGAATTTGAAAGCCTCTGCGGGAAGACCATCACAGCCGGGCGATTTATTATTAGGTATGCTGTTTATGGCATCGCTGATGTTACCTGGCGTAATACGGTCTGCAAAATGAATTGAATGTTGTCATTAAGGAGGTTATCTACCTCGCTTCGGGAATCCTGATCATTTATGCAATTCAGGATATTGTTGAAGTGATCACCACATCCTTGCGATAGCCTCGTCTCCGACTGCTTCCCCTACTCTCTGTGATAGCTTTTTAGTTTTGGGATTTAAGGACTGGATATCTTTCCAAAGACGAGGGTAACCACCAGATTCTAAGTTTCTAGACATTGCATCGGCTCTTAGTTGTTTTTCATTTAACCTGCAGTGCTTAAGAGCAAGTTTGAATTGCGCTCTCGCCTGCCTCATTAGTAATGCAGTGTTTGTCCTCCCTCAGGCTGCATTTTGCCTCCTCAGTAAAAACATTTCTCGTGAGTATGTATACAGATCCTTAACCAAGTCATTCCAACCAGGTATATTACGAGAATTACCTTGACGAAATCTAAAGGCAGTCCTGCCCGAAGCAAGCATAGCGGAGATTATGTTCTAATAGAATTCATTCAGATCCCTCTTGTGGTGGTCATTCTACATTTTGTGTTGGTACACAGTAAGGCGTCAGCCGGTTTGAATTATTGACCGCAACCTGGTTTCCGTGGTCGCCCTAAAATATCTGGTTTTCTGTTGGTTTTTAAACTCCCAGTTAACCGCTGGAGAATGCGGTCAGTAGTGGGTTCACGGTAGGGAGAGATGGGGTGGTACTGAATGACACCTGTAATTGGATGTGATCGTAGCCCGTTGCAAGATCGTAGCGAATATTGTAGTTCATAATAGAATCATGAAGTTGTGGAGATGTGATGCAGTGGTCCAGCCAGGAGGTTGTACTTGCGTCCACTCTATTATGTACATATGAATAGGAGGAGGGAGGGAGGCGCATTACATCGCTAATTCGGAGAGCATGATTTTGACAGAAGCGAATAAGTTCATTATAAAATTGTTTTGTGGGGTGAGAATTAAGGTCTCCAATCATACAAATATGATCAGCAGGAGAATCTTGAATAATACTGTGTAACTCCCTTAGGGTCATGCAGTAATGATAAAAATTTTTATTTTCCCATGGCATATAAACATTAATTATTAGGATTTTAGAGTTCCCTACTGTCACTTGAAGCCCCAGCAATCTGTCACTCCTGTAGGTCATCACCTTTATCATATTGTCTAACGAAAGAAAGGCCCGCTTTCGGGCGACCGGCTATGATTTGATCTGTAACTTGCATCGATGAGGTCGCGAAGGTTCTGAAGTCTTCATGAATTGAATCGCAGATGGCAAGGTCATGTGGCCAGAGGAGCGTTTCTTGCATGCAATGATGCCGTTTGAAATTTTTGCAGAACATGTTTAGGAGAGGAATGTTCCGCTTGAGGCAAAAATATTCCAAGAGATTATGTTTAATGTATCCATGGCTACCACGAAGATGGGAGATGAATGCACTGAGTCATTTGGGGTGGATGGGGGGTTAGCCAGGGGGGAGTGGGCGGGCAGTCACTCCGCCGTGGGCGGTTGGCTGGCACTTGCGGTGGAAATGACCCTGGTTGGAGTGACAGTAAGTTCCCTGGGGGTGGGGGGTTGGTGGTCCCCGATTAGTTATATTGAAACTAATATATTAGACCGAAATTCTCGCCTTTAAGAACGTCGAGGTGTTGAAATAGGCAGGTAATCCTGTAAGCCACTTTATGTTTACTTCTGCATGGGAGTTCGTGAGAGATAAGTGGGTCAGAGTCAGTGAGAAACGATGAAGTGTTTGTGAGATCTCCATGACTGAGAATTCTCTGTAACAAAACGACCATAATGTCTTTGGCTAAATGTTTCCGCTTCCATTCGTCGGTCGTGGTGTCAAGTTTATCTCTGTTTTAACATCTCGTGAAAAATTACGTTTTCTGAGGCCGAATGTGATGGGGAACATGACGTCATGAATGTATCAATTCTCTTGGCAGAAGTAATCACTTTACAGAAAGTGGCTTCAACGTTGATAGAAAAATGATTAGAACAAAGAAATCATCAAAATCACTGTAGACAAGATGTCTTTGGGAAAGAGAGAGAGAGAGAGAGAGAGAGAGAGAGAGAGAGAGAGAGAGAGAGAGAGATACATGGTGCGTGCACGAAACATAAGAGAGAAAGAGAGAGAGATATATTTGTGCAAGGAACAAGAGGAGGGAAAGATTGTACATGAAAGGAATGAGAGAGAGAGAGAGAGGGGTGGGAGCCGTTGGTTAGCGCGCGAAACATAAGAATAAATATAGAGAAAGAGTTCACAAAATATAGGAGAGAGAGAGAAAGAGAGAGAGATCCCTATTTCACAGAAATGAAGATCAACAGACTATCTGTTACTGACAAATGACCAGCGTCAAATCATATTCCCAAACAGCCATCCATCACATCGATGTCCTTCCATGTGACACATTTATTCTGGACGAATAAAAGAAACAGAATTTCTAAATAAAATCTCTCTTAGAAGTTCTGCAAGAGATTAAAATCAGATTCAAGATGGACAGATTGACTCTCAATGAAATGGTTTTTATTTAATTGAGTGAAAGGCTTTTGGGAAATTGCTTTCATAATCTGTTTTTTATTTTATTTTATTTTAATTTATTTTTTTACACAGGAGGCTTTATCTAAGATTTTTGTGATGTAATTCACTGAGGCTGAATTGCTTCCACCGATTTTAGTGACTGAATGAAGGCGATTTTCGGATGATTTTTTTATCTGCAAATCAAATTTGGTTTTATTTTTGCGACGAAAATACAGAGATATGGCATCGAGTCTCTCTCTCTCTCTCTCTCTCTCTCTCTCTCTCTCTCTCTCTCTCTCTCTATTTTACGCCTGACGAACGGCTACATTATTTTTTACCTTATTCGTTTGTTCTTTTCAACCGTGTTCTGTAAATAAACAAACACAAGACTTTGTTCGTTGTAGATATTTCGTTTTCTGTTTTTATTGTAGAATTTTTGTTTTCCGAATTCTTTGGAAATGGCGTCATGTTGGCACAAAAAAGAAAGGTTTATTTAAATTTACTTTTGTTGTATGTTTGTCGTTTATACAGATTCTGCGTAAGGAAACATTTAAAGCAGTCTTTTAAAACTCAAATTGGAAACATATCACAAACAGGTTGACAACAAGTCGACGACTGTGAGTGGAGAACAAACCTTTGGCAGATGTTGGATAATAGTATGAAGCAGTGGTGATTCTCCTGAGGGGACGAGAAAAGCGGTCTTCTAAAACATGTCATCAACACGCATTGGCATTTTGTCGCATACTTATCACTAACAAGTTGGAAACAAGTCAACAACTGTATGTGAACTCACTGGGGAGCTAAGCTTTGGAAGATGCTTGATAACAGCTTTAAACATTTGTGATTCTTCCATAACCATAAATATTCTCCGAAAGCTTCCATGCTGAGGTTTATTAAGTAAACTTCAATACCTTCTCGAGTTCAATCCGGCGAATAGACCTCGATGGAATAGAAGGTCGAGATGAATGCCTTTACATTCTCTGATTTCCCTATGGCACTCTCTCTCTCTTTCTTTCTCTCTCTCTCCCTCTCTCTCTCTCTCTCTCTCTCTCTCTCTCTCCTCTCTCTCTCTCTTTGTTTTAACGTGAATGAAACGAGGTCTTAGCTCTCATACGTGTTTTCTCCCAAGTGACTTTTAAATTTAAATCGGTAGACAAAGAAAATGGGAAAAAATTAAACTTTGAAACAGACCGTTTTCTATTCACTAATCTTTGTCGTATTTTGACCAAGAGTTCGTTGGTTTTTTGTTGTTATTATTATTATTATAATGTTATTATAGTTCTGAAGACATCAAAGTGTGTCAAACAACCATTGCTTTGTAACAGGTGCTGCCAGTTGCCTTAAGCTCAAAGAGCAGTTGTGCAACCAGACATAGGCCTACGTGCTAAACCTTGGTTTGGGATTGAAGCGTTTACTTCAGAATCGTCTTGGGATCTCCCATTAAGAGAAAGAGAGAGAGGAGGAGAGAGAGAGGAGAGAGGCAGACGAGAGAGAGAGAGAGAGAGAGAGAGAGAAGAGAGAGAGAGAGATATCCATTCAGACAGGGTAGTTGTAGAGAGAGCGAGAGTGACCATCCATTCAGGCAAAGTAGTTGCAGAGAGAGAGAGAGAGAGATTTTATCTTCCGCCATTCCCTCGTTCGAAAGACCGGATAAAAAAAGAGAAAGAAAGAGAGAACAGGAACAAGAGCGAAATATAAAAGTATTGTAAAAAGGAGAAAAGCAAGAAAGAAAGAGGCCATTTCCAAAATAGTGCAGCGGCATAGCAAACCAATTGTGCATTTTGTGATGGAAGCACCAAACATGGAGGAATGATCAAATATTATATGGGGAACATTTTCAGGTATGGAACCACTTTTGTAGTAATCCCAAAGTCGCCGCCATATTGGATTTCAAAATGGTGGCTTAAAAATCTTTAATTACAGATAATTCTGGTTATATACCAGCTAGAGACTTGGTTTTAGTGTCTAGATATACATATTTGAGGTCAAGGAATTGAATGGTTCTAGTTAGAAGTTGATTTGTGACGCCATATTGGATTATCAAGATGGTAGGCACCCAAAAAAAAGAGAAATTTATGACTGATATATTTGGTTCTGTGTCAGCTTAATATACTTGATTCTGGTATCCTTTTCTTTCTATTCCAGATTTCAACCATGTCGAAACGGTTCAAGGTAGTTGATGTTTCCAAGCCTCTAACTCCCACACCAAAACTGGACTGGGAACTCTGTGTTCTGTGTCAAGCTGATAAAGAAGAGTCCCTACAGTGTCCTGCTGCAACTAAAAGAAAAGATTCAGGTGCTGGATACAAGACATTTGAGGACAATATGTTAGCATTCAGTGAACTAGGTGAGCTGCCACAAGATATGGACTTATAACAACTAGATGAAGGCGAACGGGATAGCTGCCACTCTGGCTGCCCACCAAACCAAGTGGCACAAGTCATGCAGGGTGAAATACAACACTACCAAGCTACAACGGGCACAGAAAAGAGGTCATTCTGAAGGAAGCCCTGCTGCCAGTACAAGCACAGATGAGTACAAGCGAACTAGATCTAAGGCAGCTTGTGTCGAAAACATATGCAATCATCTATGCTTCTTCTGCCCCCAACAGCTTGGTTCAGAGTTTCATCAAGTAGCGACACTGGAACTAGATAAACACGTTCACAACGCTGCCGAGTTTCTTGAGGATACCACTCTGTTAGCCCAACTGAGTGCTGGGATATGGTGGCAAAAGAGAGGGGCCAAGTACCACAAGAAATGTTTGACATCCCTATACAACCGCGTGAGGGCAGCAAAAACACTTGCTGAGGAAAGCCAGAGAACAAGTTGATGTCATTTCAGCAATAGTCCTGTCCTGAAACGGAATGGTAACATACATAGAGGAAACTGCAAAAGAAGAGGACACGTTCCTGTGTTCAAGATGGCAGACCTCACTAAGCTGTACACAACGAGTAATGGAACAGCTCGGCATTGTGCTGGAAACACGAGTCCATACAACCAGACTCAAGGAGCGAATCCTGGCAATTTTGCCTGATCTCCAGGAGCACAGAAAGGGACGAGATATCCTGCTGGTGTATAAGGAAGACATTGGCATGCACTAGCCAAAGCATGTCAACATGACATTGACAGTGATGCTGTGCACCTGGCACGAGCTGCCCGCATTATAAGGAAGGATATGTTCCAGTCATCTCAGCCTTTCAGTGGTTCCTTCTCAGACAAATGCCAAGAAGAGTCTGTGCCACAACTGCTGCTGACAATGGTCTCCATGATGCTTGAGGGTGCAGGCATCAAAAACCAGGCACGTCAATCATCGTCCTCAGCATCTTGACCATAGCTCAACTAATCAAATACAACAGTGTGAAGCATGAGAGAAGAGGTGCATGCACAGATGTGCAACACAGCATCAGTCAAGAGACTCCCTTGCCAATATATCTTGGCTTGATGCTTCATGCCCATACGAGAAAGAGGGAATTAGTTTACACACTATCTGGACTAGGGATCAGCATTGCATATGATAGAGTGCTACGGATCTCTGCAGAGCTGGGCAACGGGACATGTTTTTCAGCGCTTTCAGATGGAAAAGGTGGTTTGCCCCCCAAAGCTCTGCAGTAGAGTGTTCACCACAGCAGCTGTGGTATATAGGTACCACAATCCCAGCTCCAACGACAGCACATGACTCATTCCATGGAACTGGTATTTCATTCCAATACAACATTCTCCAGACTATGACAATCAAGCACAGACTGAGGTATTGTCATCATCGGGTATCTCCAATGTCAAGGCTGTGGGTGACCATCCACGGTATTATACAGATGTACAGCCAGTTACTTCACCTGCCCAAAAAAACCATGTACCAGCTGGAACCCAAGTGTCACTGCAGAGGAATCCTGCACAAGCTGAGCTCGATAAAGAGAAGAAGTGGCTCCAGGCTGTGAAGGATGCATGTGACAGTGGCGATACGCAGAATCCAGGAAACATTTCGTGGGCTGCACATCATGCAGAGAGCCAAGCAGCCCAGCATACTAATATCAACAGTCACCACCCACTGCCTTGCTACCCCTCTTCCATGACCAAGCCCACTCAGTAGGCAATGATCCGTCATGCCATGGATGTAGTGAAAGCAGCGGTCAATGAGCTAAATCCTGGACAGATACCCGTCATCACACTGGACCAACCACTGTATGCAATCGCCAAGGAGGTGCAATGGGACTGGCCAGACACATTTGGTGCAGATCTATTTGTAGTAATGCTAGGCGCTCTACACACAGAGATGGCAGCCTGGACAGAGGCATTGGTTCAGGCAGACATAGCAACAACAGGCACAGCAGACTCCTTCCTGCATGCAGCTCATGTCAGCCGTACAAGACGCGCCCACCAGGTAACTGCTGCTGCCCTGCACATACTTCAGCACGAACATGTACATGTTCAGAGGTGAATCTGGCAAGGAAGAAACTCTTTGCAAAGAAAGCGTGATCTATTGAAGCAATACCTCCAACACAGGCAGCCCTAGAACTGCATATGAAGAGGGCAACGTACCAGGGTGGATATTTGTTGGGGGGCAGTCTCTTGTCCCACGCTGCACTCTACCATCACTATGTGACTGGGGGGGGGTGGGTGGAAAATGACGGACAGTTTGATCCTTTGTGGACAACACTACCAGAAGCTGCCAAATCCTGCTATGAATGATCTCTTGTGGGTGCAAAAAAGGTGCAGTGGGAGATGCAAGTGTAAGAAAGCAGCTCTGAAATGCACAGCACTATGTGGCTGTGATGGTGATTGCTCAGACTGATTTGGAACTGTGCAGAACTTACGTGTTATTGAATTGATTGATACGCAAGTTCTCTTGCTTGTCGTGTGTATAATTACATGCATATAAATGTACATAATAATTATGGGATTATCACTTGATTATCAGTCGATAATGTGAATTAAAACATGTTTCATTACAACTATTTAATTCCTTGGCTTCACATTTGTACATCTAGACACCAGAATCAAGTATATAGCTGGCACATAACCAAATATATCAGTCATAAATTTCTCTTTTTTAGCCTATCATCTTGAAATCCAATATGGCGTCAAGAAATCAACTTCTAACTAGAACCATTCAATTCCTTGACCTCAAATATGTATATCTAGACACTAAAACCAAGTCTCTAGCTGGTATATAACCAGAATTATCTGTAATTAAAGATTTGTAAGCCGCCATTTTGAAATCCAATATGGCGGCCACTTTGGGGTTACTACAAAAGTGGTTTCATATCTGAAAATGTTCCCAAAATAATATTCTATCATTCCTCCATGTTTGGTGCTTCCATCACCAAATGCACAATTCTTATGAATTTTTTTGCTATGCCGCTGTACTAAAAGAACCAGTCAGTGTATCTCTGACATGTTGCAATGGCAAGAGATTTTTCGTTTGTTGCAAACAGAAACTTTGTAACGAAAATACACAAGACTTCGTTTGTTGCAGTGTTGCAAAAAATTCCACAAATACAAACACCTCTGGTGGATTATTTCTCGTTGAGAATTATTTTTTATATTTTGTACATTTCTTTTTATTATTATTATTATTATTATTATTATTATTTATTATTATTATTATTATTATTATTATTATTATTATTATGGTGTCACTTGGAAGAAGTAAATGAAAGACAGTGGTAGGTAATACCGAAAGAGATCAATTATTAGGAAAAAAGATAAATTATGAATAAAAAATTATGAATAAAAATTAATAAATAGTGAATCGTATCCATATAATTATAATAATCCATAATAATATCTATATGAAGTCAATGAAACATATAATCTATATAATATGTATAATTTGTTCGTAATCATTTTGTATGTTTTAAAGGAGAAAAAGTGCGCGAAACAAGAATACATATAGAGAAAACCAACAGACTATCTGTTACTGACAAATGACCAGCGTCAAATCATATTCCCAAACAGCCATCCATCACATCGATGTCCTTCCATGTGACACATTTATTCTGGACGAATAAAAGAAACAGAATTTCTAAATAAGATCTCTCTTAGTAGTTCTGCAAGAGATTAAAATCAGATTCAAGATGGACAGATTGACTCTCAATGAAATGGTTTTTATTTAATTGAGTGAAAGGCTTTTGGGAAATTGCTTTCATAATCTGTGTAGGTTTTTTATTTTATTTTTTGTGCACAGGAGGAGACTATCGTAGATTTTTTGTGATGTAATTTCACGGAGGCTGAATTGCTTTCGCCGATTTTAGTGATTGAATGAAGGCGACTTTTCGATGATCGTTTTATCTGCAAATCAAATTTGGTTTTATTTTTGCGTTGAAAAACAGAGATAAGGAATCAAGTCTCTCTCTCTCTCTCTCTCTCTCTTTCTCCACCTAAATCCTTTGCCTCCGCTGAAGTATAAGAATTCACGTAAGATCCATCGCGATGTTTCTAAATCTGGGCTACGTGATCATGGAAAGCTCAGGAGTTGATTTGTTTTCCTGAAAAGAGCAAAATCAGAGGCTGTATCGGCATAAAAGCGTCTGGAAACAAACAAGCAAAAAATGCGTCGAAGAAACTTTGTTTTGGTCCTTAATCTTCTCCTCCTTATTCTTCTTCTGAGGTGATGGGAGACTTGCAGGACATGAGAGACAAAGGAATAGAAGGCAAAAGAGAAACACCAGGGAAGAAGAAACATGGGAGAGGCTTATTAGATAAAGCAGCGACCAGTTTAAGGGTTCAGGTTTGAAGAAGAAGAAGAATCAATAATTGACGTTTCCTTAAGTAGAATCTTTTGTCTTGGTTTAGTTAAATATCCTGTAATCGCTTCTATCTTCCTTCCATGTCCTGGTTAGTTCAACTCCCTCCCATCCCGCCTCCCCCTTCCACTACCCCCTCCCCGCCTCACCTCGCCTCCCCCCCACCTTCCCATCTCCCTACCTCTTCACCTCACCTTTCCCCTACTTCTTCCCCACCACTTCCACTTCTCATCCATCCCTTTTCCCCCTTCCCCACCTCTCCTGCTTTTTACCACCTTCCCTCACCATCCCCTACCTTTTACCCCCTTTTCCCCCACCCCACCCCCACTTCCTCCTCAGATTTCCACCCTGGCTCATGGAAAGCGAGAAAGGAAGAGTATAGCAGAATTCGTTCCGAATTTCTAACCCAAGTAATGGAAGGAGGAGGAGGAGGAGAGGGAAAGTTCTGAGGAATTCCCTTCTGCAGGAGACCAAATTGTTATCATTATTATTATTATTATTATTATTATTATTATTATTATTATTGGATTCAGGAGATGAAGAACCCTATTTTACATGGAACAGGCCTTCCGAAGGGGCCGTTGACTTGCAACTCAAGCTGCCGAAGAATAATCTGGAGGTTTTCATCTGAAAGAAGTAACAAAGGGTAAAAGGCAATACGCAAAGAAGAGATCGGTTAGTAAGAAGAGAAAAGTAAACTGGCAAATTAATAAATAAATAAATAGATGAAGAGGTTTTAATTGCTGAAATAAACGAGAATTGGTTGTGATCCTAACTGTGTGGGAGCTATTAAGAACTTAGAGACCCCTGAAGACCAGCAGACGTTTATCCTAAAAGGGCAGTTGGCCCACCCTCTCTCAGTCGCCTTCTAAAGGTTAGCACAGGCAGTCAGGTGTGGAAAAGGAAGAGAAAGAGAGAGAGAGAGAGAGAGAGAGAGAGAGAGAGAGAGAGACTGTGGCTATAGATTCATCATTAAAGAGCCTTTTGTTGCTGATCCTTAGCTGAAGTTTCATAATCGTAGTCTTATAAATTTAGGGGTCATCTGAACGAACATTTTTTGTTGGGGGTCTGAATTATCTTTTGGGTTCATCCAGGCAAAGGTTTGGGCTGTAAACCCGTTGGGGGTAATGAATGCCATCAGTTCACTTCAAGCTGTGCACTGTAGGCATTACTTAATGAGGTTCTTTACAGCGTTCCTTCGGCCCCTAGGTGCAACCCCTTTCGTTCCTTTTACTGCGCCTCCACTCATATTATCTCTTCCATCTTGCTATCCACCCTCTCCTGATATTTATTTCTTAGTGCAACTACGAGGCTCTCCTTCTGTTACATCTTTCAAAACTTCCTTTATCTCAGTTTCCCTTTCAGCGCTGAATGACCTCATAGGTCCAGTGTAATCTCCCGTTTGCACTGTCTCTCTCTCTCTCTCTCTCTCTCTCTCTCTCTCTCTCTCTCTCTCTCATTATTTTATGCCTGACGAACGCCTACATTATTTTTTACCATTTATTCGTTTGTTCTCTACAACCGTGTTCTGTAAATAAACAAACACAAAGACTTGTTCGTTGTAGATATTTCGTTTTCTTTTTTTTTATTGTAGAATTTGTGTTTTCCGAATTCTTTGGAAATGTCGTCACGTCGGCATAAAAAAGAAAGGTTTATTTAAAGCTACTTTTGTTGCACGTCTGTTGTTTAAACAGATTCTGCTTAACGAGACATTTAAAGCAGTCTTCCTTAACATATCAATAACATATGTTGGAAACTTGTCGCTTACACTCACAAACAGGCTGACAACAAGTCGACGACTGTGAGTGGAGAACAAACCTTTGGCAGATGTTGGATAATAGTATGAAGCAGTGGTGATTTTCTTGAGTGGACGAGAAATGTGGTCTTCTAAAACATGCCATCAACACGCATTGGCATTTTGTTGTTGCATACTTATCACGAACAAGTTGGAAACAAATCGACAACTGTATGTGAACTCATTGGGGAGCTGAGCTTTGGAAGGTGCTTGATAACAGCTTTAATTGTGGTGATTCTCCGTAGGGGACGAGAAAAGGATCCTTCTAAAACATGTCATCAACACATGTCTGCAACTTGTCATGTACTACTGACAGGTTGACAACAAGTCGACGATTGCGAATGGAGAATGAACCTTTAGCAAATACCTGATAACAACATGAAGCAGTGTTTAGGGTTAGGAGTACCAGTAAGTCACTGACTTGTTTCCAATAAGTCAACAATTTGATTAGGTTAAAATTCTCTCTCTCTTTCTCAAATTGCTTTAAAAAATAAGTCTGTACTGCAGAGAGCTTTTGCGAATCCATTGGATTCCCTTTTTAACTCAAAAGGGGAATCACAGATTCCGGAAGCTTCCTGTAGAGATTTATTCTTATATATATTTGTGCCCATACATAACTGTATTTATTTATCCAATAATAATAATAATAATAATAATAATAATAATAATAATAATAATAATAATAATAATAATAATAATAATAATAATAATAAGAAAGCCTTCGACATGAAACCACACACATGGCTAATAGAATGCCTGAAAATATATGGGGCAGAGGAAAAACACCATCAGCTTCCTGAAAAATACAATGCGCAACTGGAATACAATACTTACAAGCTCTGGAATAAGACTAGCAGAGGTTAATATCAAGAGAGGGATCTTCCAGGGCGACTCACTGTCCCCACTACTCTTCGTAGTAGCCATGATTCCCATGACAAAAGTACTACAGAAGATGGATGCCGGGTACCAACTCAAGAAAAGAGGCAACAGAATCAACCATCTGATGTTCATGGACGACATCAAGCTGTATGGTAAGAGCATCAAGGAAATAGATACCCTAATCCAGACTGTAAGGATTATATCTGGGGACATCAGGATGGAGTTTGGAATCGAAAAATGCGCCTTAGTCAACATACAAAAAGGCAAAGTAACGAGAACTGAAGGGATAAAGCTACCAGATGGGAGCAACATCAAACACATAGATGAGACAGGATACAAATACCTGGGAATAACGGAAGGAGGGGATATAAAACACCAAGAGATGAAGGACACGATCAGGAAAGAATATATGCAGAGACTCGAGGCGATACTCAAGTCAAAACAACGCCGGAAATATGATAAAAGCCATAAACACATGGGCAGTGCCAGTAATCAGATACAGCGCAGGAATAGTGGAATGGACGAAGGCAGAACTCCGCAGCATAGATCAGAAAACCAGGAAACATATGACAATACACAAAGCACTACACCCAAGAGCAAATACGGACAGACTATACATAACACGAAAGGAAGGAGGGAGAGGACTACTAAGTATAGAGGACTGCGTCAACATCGAGAACAGAGCACTGGGGCAATATCTAAAAACCAGTGAAGACGAGTGGCTAAAGAGTGCATGGGAAGGAGGACTAATAAAAGTAGACGAAGACCCAGAAATATACAGAGACAGGAGAATGACAGACAGAACAGAGGACTGGCACAACAAGCCAATGCACGGACAATACATGAGACAGACTAAAGAACTAGCCAACTGAAGGAATGATAACAGCGGCACAAGATCAGGCCCTAAGAACCAGATATGTTCAAAGAACAATAGACAGAAATAACATCTCTCCCATATGTAGGAAGTGCAATACGAAAAATGAAACCATAAACCACATAGCAAGCGAATGCCCGGCACTTGCACAGAACCAGTACAAAAAGAGGCATGATTCAGTGGCAAAAGCCCTCCACTGGAGCCTGTGCAGGAGACATCAGCTGCCTTGCAGTAATAAGTGGTACGAGCACCAACCTGAGGGAGTGATAGAAAACGATCAGGCAAAGATCCTCTGGGACTATGGTATCAGAACGGATAGGGTGATACGTGCAAATAGACCAGACGTGACGTTGATTGACAAAGTCAAGAAGAAAGTATCACTCATTGATGTCTCAATACCATGGGACACCAGAGTTGAAGAGAAAGAGAGGGAAAAATGGATAAGCATCAAGATCTGAAAATAGAAATAAGAAGGATATGGGATATGCCAGTGGAAATCGTACCCATAATCATAGGCGCACTAGGCACGATCCCAAGATCCCTGAAAAGGAATCTAGAAAAACTAGAGGCTGAAGTAGCCCCAGGACTTATACAGAAGAGCGTGATCCTAGAAACGGCGCACATAGTAAGAAAAGTGATGAACTCCTAAGGAGGCTGGATGCAACCCGGAACCCCACACTATAAATACCGCCCAGTCGAATTGGAGGACTGTGATAGAGCAAAAAAAAAAAAAAAAATTAAAGAGAAGGGAAGAAAACAAAGGTAATGATGGATAAGGGAGGCGAAAGGAAAACAAGTATTAATTAATTATCCAACTTATTGTAGGCGTAATTGTTGTTTCATGATAGGAAAGTGATTCTAACTCCCAACTATAATCGCATTTCTGCTGGTCATTATTTTAGTAAACTTTATTTTTATGAAAAAAAAAACAAAAAAACTTATCACAATCAGGGCCATTGCAGTTTAACTAACAATATGGATTGAAGGGAAATTTGGTTACTGATCCTCCAGACTTCGTCTCGAGATCCAACTTCTGAACATTGGGGGACCTTCCTCTCCCTTCGCCTCGCTTTTCCGTCCCCCCTGGGCCTCTGGGGCCGCCCATGGGACGAGAATAGGAGACGAAGGGAATTACGGAAAGTTTGGGAAAGATTCCTGGCTCTTTTTCCCTCGCGGCCCTTGGGTCCAAAATGGTGGGTCCTGGGTCTCAATTTTATCCCGTGCGGGACTGTCAAGGGTCGTTGCAAAGGGCTTCGAGTGTCTCTTTCTTTGTCTGTCTGTTACGCTTGTTTATTCAGGGAATTGTGTATGATGGATAGTTAAATTATATTTATTAAAAAGCCTTTCATTAGCATCATCTGAGAGAATTGCCATTGTTGTGTAATTTCTCTCTCTCTCTCTCTCTCTCTCTCTCTCTCTCTCTCTCTCTCTCTCATTTTCTTAATTAAATCACAAAGATAAATAGGGGAATTCTTTACAGAACTTAAAAGACTTCAGAATACCGCTATTTCTGTAACCTGTCCATGAGCTTTCTCTTGTTTGGAGTTCAGGTTGGTATTGTTTCAAAGCTGAATTTCCCTCTCTCTCTCTCTCTCTCTCTCTCTCTCTCTCTCTCTCTCTCCTCTCTCCATATTGCACTGTGAATACAAGAATACGAGATGTGTTTAGTGCCTTCCCTTGTGATATCATTGATAGGTTTGTCCTACTAGGGTAGCGACCACACTACAGCAAAACATGATATAAACACAAGTTGGCAACTTGTCTCATACATATCACAAACAGGTTGAAAATCAGTCAAATAATGTAAGTGGATGGCCGGACCTTTGTGTTCAGTACTGGATATTCATGTGAGGTTCTGACTAGAATTGCCAACAAGTCTTTAGCTTCTGTTCAACATGTTCGTGATATGTATGAGATAAGTTGCCGCCGTGTGTTCATGACGTGCTTAACTGAAGTCTGGGCGATGAATGACCGACTTATGATTATGAAATATCATACTGTAGTGTGGACGTCCCCCAAGAAATATCACGAGTATTTGTGATGAAGATACAATCTCTGTATCTTAGGTAACCCCAGTTATATCGGAATTCCCACTAGACATCTAAGATTCGAGGCACAACTGAAAAAATTATAATTTTTCATTCTGATTCTCTTGGAACTGGAATAAAACTTCCCTCACAAACGCTCTGCGAGTAAGTGAACGTCATCTGCCTTCTCTCTCTCTCTCTCTCTCTCGCTCTCTCTCTCTCTCTCTCTCTCTCGTGGTTTGCTGTCGTACAAGTTCTTCTCTTATTATTATTGCTGTACCATCAAGACAAAATTTGTCCCTGGAGTTTTGTTCACAAGTTTTGTGCAACTGCTGAATCTTAAGGGTCATATTCGATAAAGGTGTTTTTTGATAGTTCTGAAATTACTCTAAATTTTTAACTTTCCTTTCTGCTGATAATGGTAATATTATTTTGGTATGAAGTGCCGCAGTACTCGAGTAGAAGCTGGACAGGGAGACAAAGTTTTGAATTAAAACTGACGCGATTTATGGGTTGTTCAGAAGTTGGCTGTAAATGGGGCGTTGCGTCAGAATTTTATTTAACTTTTTGGGTTGTTTTACAAAATTCATGATTAGTTGAATTATGTGGCCTATATTACCTATGAGACTTTTATGAGTGTTGGAAACTAATTATTATTATATTATTATTATTATTATTATTATTATTATTATTATTATTATTATTATTATTATTATTATTATTATTTTATTATTCAGAATATGAGCCCCCCACAGTGACTTGAAATTCAAGCTTCTAAAAGAATATGAACGTGTTCATTAGAAGGAAGCAACAAAAAGGTAATAGGATACAGAAAGATGTAGGTTATTAGAAAAGAAAAGAAATAAATAGTTAGATAAAAATGTGGGTTAATCATAAAATACAAGAATAATTGTTGTAGGGCAGCAAAGCTGAGCATCTTCGGTTGAACCTTCGAGGTTCCATAGCACAACATCCTGTGGGAGGGAGACTGTTCCTGACATTAGAATATTCCATTTCCTTACGTTACAAATGGAGCTTAGTAGTGCGTAGTTAGACGACTGTGGTGGGTTGCGGAGAGACAAAGATGGGTGTTGGGGCCATGTAACTATATCCCCAAAATAGAGACTTTAAATTCCCTCTGGAAGAGGACTGAGGTCTCTCGCCTCACTCCATTTTCCATGACCCAGCCATATATTGGTACCCACTACAGCCAACGCCATCTTGAATTGTTAATTCAAGATGGCGTTGCTACAGCCGGGTGGACTGATGGGCGGTAGGCCAGGAGGGATCTAAGGACCAAGCCAATCTGAACCGACGCTGGACCACTTAGCCACGGAGCCCTCTTGCTTTGGTTACAGCTTCCACGAAATGTTCATCGGGAAAAGTTGGTTTTTGCAAACATATTTATTTACTTGTTCATTTTTGTATATGTTGCATTGATTATGCTCTCTCTCTCTCTCTCTCTCTTCTCTCTCCTCTCTCTCTCTCTCTCAGTAGCAACTCAGCCCTAACCCCACACAAAAAATAAAACACCCTTTTGGACCATCTGATGCTTAGTATGTCATATAACCAACAGGAAAAGCCGGGAATCCTACTGGCGGGGTCCTTAACTTTTGGGGAATTCCCCGAAGGCCAGGACGTCCCAAGGAACTCCTTTTGTGAGTCCTTCTTCTTCAGGAAAGTCGTGCAATTGGTTCTTCCCGAAATAGAGCGATTTGCAGAAACCCTCTACTTCGCTTATTCCGTCGGGTCTGTCTTTATTTATGCTCAAGTTTCTTTCGGCTGGCTGTCCTGAGAGAGAGAGAGAGAGAGAGAGAGAGAGGAGAAGAGAGACTGAGAGAGAGAGAGAGATCGGAAACTGTGGAACGCAATTTCACCTCTTAATAGTTCATACCAAACATATTGAAATTATTAGTTCTTATTTTCGCGAAACTTTTGCCTCTGATGAGACTAACGAACTCACGAGATTAGTAGTTTATTAATAAAGTAGAAGGATCAAAAAGATTTGAATCAAGTTTTAAAAGATAGAGGCTCTATTGTTCCACCCCCCCCCCCCCCCCCCCCCCCACACCCCCTCCCCCCCCCCCCCCCTCCCCCCCCCCCACCCCCCCCCCCCCCCCCCCCCCCCCCCCCCCCCCCCCCCCCCCCCCCCCCCCCCCCCCCCCCCCCCCCCCCCCCCCCCCCCCCCACCCCCCCCCCCCCACCCCCCCCCCCCCACCCCCCCCCCCCCCCCCCCCCCTGTCCCCCCCCCCCCCCCCCCCCCCCACCCCCCCCCCCCCCCGCCCCCCCCCCCCCCCCTCCCAACCTCCCAACTGAGGCCATGTGTCTCCTCGTTTAGAAAATGGATATGAAATATGGTCATTACATTAAGGTGAGAATAAAATATATGGGCTCTTTTATGGGTGGGGTTGGTTTTGTGAGGGGGGGGGAGGGGGGGAGGGGGTGGGGGGGAGTGAATTTTTTTTTTTTCTGGTTCCATCATTGTGTTGAGCTAAATTGGTTGTAGTGTGTATGTGTGTCAGTGTGTGTGTGTGTGTGTGTGTTTTTAACACGAGATTAATTGAATTTCCTTGTTTGAATAAATCTTTCAATCACATTTTGGCTGAGTATTTATTCTCTACTTTCTTTTTCACATTTGAATCATCTCCTTTTTTTGCCTGTGTCTTCTCTGCTGCCGAGAATAATTTTATTTTACTGAGGATTTTTTCTTGTTATTCCAACATTACTTTTAACGGGGAAAGAAAATTTACCCCAGAATTCGTGGGTTAATAACTCAAAAAAAAAAAAACTTAGCAAAGAAGTCGTGCTGCTACTGACTCCAAAAATACATTTAACAGGGAATTTGAGCGAGGAAATTCTATCCCTAACTCCAAGATTACTTATATTATATAAGAACTTGACCAAGTCTCTCGTGGAGTGAGGAAGGTTAACCCTTTGTGGAAGTGACTTGGATTGATAGACGTTTTTCGAAGCCGTTTGTTTCAGTGTTCTCTTTTCCTGTTCAGTGGAAGAGAGTGGGAATGTGGGATGGCGGTCATCGCATTAACCTGGGGATAAGGAGGAAGAGAGCGCTCTCTCTCTCTCTCTCTCTCTCTAGGATGATAGGATCCATGAGGAACATCCGTCCGTTCAGAAGCAGACATAGACATTTAGAATAAGGAACGTAAAGATTTCTTCTCTCAAAAAATTATAGGAGGATTTTCCCTGAATTTTGATCAATTTTTGACAGTTGCATGGCCCCCTCAGGGTCAAATTTCTGAAGAATCCACAAATAGCCCTTTGCATAATCCTGCTCTCTAATAGAGAGCTGATAGACACATAGCCCACCCAAAAAAGATGGGATAACATTTTTGTTAGACGTCAACACTTGTTTGAATAACAATAACATTTATTAATGAATAAAAAAAAAATCTATGATATATTTGCATGAAATGCAAAATGGCGATATTTTCAGAGAGAAAGAGAGACTGAGAGAGGAGAGAGGGTGGGGGGATAGGGGGGCGGGCTAGCTTCAGATTTCAGTTCCCAGAAAAGATATTAAAAACTTCTTGATTTCTTTCCTAGGTATCCAGAACTTATTTTATTATAATAATTTTTTATTAATATTATTTTTGGTGTATATCCCTGAAAGCAGGTTTGTCCCCCCATCTTAAAAAGCATTTTACCAGTGGATAAGCCGACACACACACACACACACACACAGAGAGAGAGAGAGAGATGAGAGAGAGACAGAGAGAGAGGAATTCTCCAAGTCGAGGTTTTACGCCGGACGTAATCCCTCCAGTTTAATTCTTCCAATATACAAAAGGTCGAAGAAAGTTATATAAAACAAAAATTATATAAAAGAACGAAATGGTAAATAGGTATATTGTGAATGTGTATGAAGTTTACTGTTCGTATAATAATAATAAGTAATGAGATATAAGAAAGATTGTTTACAAGCATTTGAGAAGTCAACGACAGACTCGGTTTCTGAAAGTAACTCGTCCTCAAAATCCCGCTCATTTCTCGTGCGAATCTCAGACATCGAAGAATGAGTGGTTTAAGGACACATAGTAATGTGCTGTGAATTCTGAAGGAGATGAAGAAATAAGAGCTGGATGTAGTGGTATTTATAACGTCCATTGCTGCAGCCTGTCTTTTGCAACTACTTGGAAAAAGGTAGGTCACAGATCACGTTTATTTAGTTGCAGTTTCATTATTAGCCCGTTTATTTTGAAACTCTACAGAGTTTGAAATATCCATAGGCAATCATTTGGAATCCAAAGTTATTAAAGCGAGAAAGTCGTGGCCTCTCATTGAGGCTAGTTAAGGCTGACCAAAGCAGAGTGCCGTGTGCAGTTTCATTAACTGTTATTTGAACTCTTCAGAGCGTAAAATGACCGCGGGCATTCTTTTAAGAGTCAAAATTTGTTTGTCCTCTCATTTAAGAGGCTAAGCGACATACCTGCCCTGAACTAACCCATTTCAGGGTGCCCTGACTTTCTCAACCTATCCTGAAGGTAAGAAACTCTCTCACCGTTATAATGAACAGTTGACAATTATTTAGTATTTAAAGGCTTTATGTGGGTTCGTTACCCTATTAGTGCAGCATTTATTCTCCTCTGGAGGATAATCATCTCGATCAATTTGTCCATTGTTATGATAAATTCCAGTGTTTGCAGACAAATGGGAAACTCAGGGGAGTGATCATATATGGGTAGGACAACTGTGTAGATAGACGTAAGGTTGTTTGTTTTTTCACCCGAGCGTAAAATCCTCTTCGTAAAAATCAGTTCATGTCCAATATGGCGCTGAGATTTGTGTTCTGTGGCCCCCCCCCCCCCCCCCCTCCTTTTTTATCTCTCTCTTCCTCTCTCTCTCTCTCTCTCTCTCTCTCATAAGATGATCTGCAGCATTTTATGATGATGTAGGCCTAATGGTTTATTGTGGTACCTCGGTCTTAATGTGCCGTTGGCTCCCGGATCTCATTGTAACTCATTTGCTGATAGCACCAGGCTCTCTCTCTCTCTCTCTCTCTCTCTCTCTCTCTCTCTCATTTTGAGATGATAAAAATGATGTAGGCCTAATGGAGCGTTGTGTTGCCTCTAAGTCAGAGAACGAATCGCAATGAATAATTTTGCCTTTAATAAATAGTCAGGAACAGAGGTCAGAGTTGTAGCTTCTGTGACCTTATGTTCACCAAGGAGGTGTAGCCTGCACCTTCATCCCCCTCAAAACATGAATTCTATGTAGTCCTTTTACAGTATGGGATTGGAATAAGTCTTGAATAGCTCCAAATGACTATTGCTTTTGTTACATAGTACCATAAGGTCTATAATGGATACCGTTAATAAGATTTAATAATTTCTCTAGGTTATTAATTGATTTTGAGTTTTAAAATACAAACCCCACAGAGGTTCAAGTGGCTGGACGTCAATTAATGTTTTCAGCTAAAAAATAAAAATAAATAATAATAATAATAATAATAATAATAATAAGAGAAGATGTAAAACAGAGGCTTAAGGCCAAAGCACACAAGATCCAACGGTACATGAACAGGAATAAGGGATACCAACAGAACAAAACTATTCGGCACCAACCAGAAAAGACTATACAGCCAACTAAGAGGGGAAGACAACCACCCAGAAATTCCTGAAGCCGAACCAAGTAAGAGACTCTGGGAAAGCATATGGAGCAATCCGGTATCACACAACAAACATGCAACATGGCTCCAGGAAGTCAAGGAAGAAGAAACAGGAGAATCAAAACAAAAGATTCACAGAGATCACGACAGACACAGTCAGACATCAACTAAAGAAAAATGCCAAACTGAAAAGCCCAGGTCCCGATGAAGTCCATGGATACTGGCTCAAAAACTTCAAGGCCCTACACCCACGAATAGCAGAACAAAACTCCAGCATTGTATCTCAAATCACCAAGCACCCAAATGGATGACCACAGAAGAACATTCCTTAGTACAAAAAGACAAGAGTAAGGGAAATATAGCCAGTAACTACAGGCCTATCACCTGCCTACCAATAATGTGGAAGTTACTAACAGGTATCATCAGTGAAAGGCTATACAACTACCTAGTAGAGACAAACACCATCCCCCACCAACAGAAAGGCTGCAGAAGGAAGTGTAGGGGCACAAAAGACCAGCTCCTCATAGACAAAATGGTAATGAAGAACAGTAGGAGAAGGAAAACCAACCTAAGCATGGCATGGATAGACTATAAGAAAGCCTTCGACATGATACCACACACATGGCTAATAGAATGCCTGAAAATATGTGGGGCAGAGGAAAATACCATCAGCTTCCTCAAAAATACAATGCGCAACTGGAATACAATACTTACAAGCTCTGGAATAAGACTAGCAAAGGTTAATATCAGGAGAGGGATCTTCCAGGGCGACTCACTGTCCCCACTACTCTTCGTAGTAGCCATGATTCCCATGGACAAAAGTACTACAGAAGATGGATGCCGGGGTACCAACTCAAGAAAAGAGGCAACAAAATCAACCATCTGATGTTCATGGACGACATCAAGCTGTATGGTAAGAGCATCAAGGAAATAGATACCCTAATCCAGACTGTAAGATTGTATCTAGGGACATCAGGATGGAGTTTGGAATAGAAAAATGCGCCTTAGTCAACATACAAAAAGGCAAAGTAACGAGAACTGAAAGGATAAAGCTACCAGATGTTAGCAACATCAAACACATAGATGAGACAGGATATAAATACCTGGGAATAATGGAAGGAGGAGATATAAAACACCAAGAGATGAAGGACACGATCAGGAAAGAATATAGCAGCAGACTCAAGGCGATACTTAAGTCAAAACTCAACGCCGGAAATGATGATAAAAGCCATAAACACATGGGCAGTGCCAGTAATCAGATACAGCGCAGGAATAGTGGAATGGACGAAGGCAGAACTCCGCAGCATAGATCAGAAAACCAGGAAAACAAATGACAATACACAAAGCACTACACCCAAGAGCAAATACGGACAGACTATGCATAACACGAAAGGAAGGAGGGAGAGGACTACTAAGTATAGATGACTGCGTCAACATCGAAAACAAAACAGAGCACTGGGGCAATATCTGAAAACGAGTGGCTAAAGAGCATGCTGGGAAGAAGGACTAATAAAAGTAGACGAAGACCCAGGAAATATACAGACAGGAGAAAGACAGAAAGAACAGAGGACTGGCACAACAAGCCAATGCAACGGACAATACATGAGACAGACTAAAGAACTAGCCAGCGATGACAATTGGCAATGGCTACAGAGGGGAGAGCTAAAGAAGGAAACTGAAGGAATAATAACAGCGGCACAAGATCAGGCCCTAAGAACCGATATGTTCAAAGTACGATAGACGGAAATAACATCTCTCCCATATGTAGGAAGTGCAATACGAAAAATGAAACCATAAACCACATAGCAAGTGAATGCCCGGCACTTGCACAGAACCAGTACAAAAAGAGGCATGATTCAGTGCAAAAGCCCTCCACTGGAGCCTGTGCAAGAAAAATCAGCTACCTTGCAGTAATAAGTGGTACGAGCACCAACCTGAGGGAGTGATAGAAAACGATCAGGCAAAGATCCTCTGGGACTATGGTATCAGAACGGATAGGGTGATACGTTGCAACAGACCAGACGTGACGTTGATTGACAAAGTCAAGAAGAAAGTATCACCATTGATGTCGCAATACCATGGGACACCAGAGTTGAAGAGAAAGAGAGGGAAAAAAATGGATAAGTATCAAGATCTGAAAATAGAAATAGAAGGATATGGGATATGCCAGTGGAAATCGTACCCATTAATCATAGGAGCACTAGGCAAGATCCCAAGATCCCTGCAAAAGGAATCTAGAAAAACTAGAGGCCTGAAGTAGCTCCAGGACTCATGCAGAAGAGTGTGATCCTAGAAACGGCACACATAGTAAGAAAAGTGATGGACTCCTAAGGAGGCAGGATGCAACCCGGAACCCCACACTATAAATACCACCCAGTCGAATTGGAGGACTGTGATAGAGCAAAAAAAAAAAAAAAAAAAAAAAAAAAAAATAATAATAATAATAATAATAATTTACGTACAAATCTTCAGCTTGGTTTGTTTTTACAATGAGTCTACACCAAATTAATTCGTTATGCATGATTCACTCAAACATTAGATCAGTTGTTCGTAATCAAAGGTGTACAAACAACCCAGTCCAGACGGGTGACTGGTTAGTTCATTATTTTTGAATGATTTTTGGATATCATGAATCGGTGTACGAAGGAAATTACAATGTGGGATTAACGTATCTTGAAATTGATGCTTAGGTAGTGAAGAGGGAGTGCTGTCCAGGAAGGTTGCCCATGCAACGACATTGACCAAGAATGACTGAGGAGGAGTGTGGAAGAGGAGTTGTTGTGTTGGTAATACTGAAGAGAAACTGGTAGAAGACTTTGGAAACCTTTTTCACGAGGAGAAATGTTTACAGTTTGGTTACAAAATATACATATATAGTCTTTAGTGTACGAAGATTCATTCTGGTTAATCCAAAATAATCCGGAATCATCCGGCATAATCCAATGAATGCAGTTATCTTCTACAGTTTGTGATTATCTTTCCGGTGCATATCGTAGCACCTTCGGGAGGGAGAAGAGAGAGAGAGAGACACTACCACTTTCCCTGTCAAACTGTGTAAAAATGTGAGTGTATTGACGCGGTACCTCTCACACAAACGTCAGAACGTGCTGTGCTTGTGTCAGTGTGTGTGAGAGAGAGAGAGACAGGTCCTCTCGCGTGGCTCAAATTTAAGCCGAGGAGAGAGAGAGAGAGAGAGAGAGAGAGAGAGAGAGAGAGAGAGAGAGAGAGAGACTATACTGCTTTACTGAGAGCGTAAACAATAATGTTGGTGTTTGATTTACATAACGGAATTTATTTTATAGGTGCTGTTTATTTTATACTTTTAATACAGTTGTAAGGTGTCCCAAAACAATTTTCACTAATAGGCCTTCCATCCACTATGATTGATAGGGTTGCATTGCGAAGCGACACAGGAGGAGGAAAGCCATCTCCCTGGAATGGAGGCTTCTTGGAATGAATTCCTAGAGTCTCATTCTTGGGATCCAATTTGGATTCCCCCGCATTCCAAGTCCTCTCTCTCTTTCTCTAACGACCTCTTTGTTACAGCTTGTATTATCTTCCCGTCCTTTTATCGGGGCGACTGGGTCTTTTCTATCCATATGAACAGAATGCTTCCCTTCAGAGATCAAATAATAGAATAGTTTTCCCTGACTTTCGTAGGAATTCCTCAAAGACCACAGCCATAGGAACTGCTCTCTCTCTCTCTCTCTCCTCTCTCTCTCTCTCTCTCTCTCTCTCTCTCTCTCTCTCTGTACCCAGAAATAGAGTAATTGGCTAAGTGTCCTTGTTTAGTTATTCTGCTGGAGTCTTTCGCTATCGCCTCCTGATCGGGCGGAGAGAGAGAGAGAGAGAGAGAGAGAGAGAGAGAGAGAGAGAGAGAGTAGGACCAGTCACTGGAATTCAATTTCTCAAGTTTCCTTTAGAAGTTGCTGCTTCTATCTCACACAGATTGTTTTGACTCTCTCTTCTCTCTCTCTTTTCTCTCTCTCTCTCTCTCTCTCTCTCTCTTTCTCTCTTCTCTCTCCTCCTTACAGCATAGATGAACTGTACGAAGAGGAAGTATATGGTCTTTGTAAGTCCGAGAGAGAGAGAGAGAGAGAGAGACAGAGACAGAGACAGAGACAGAGAGAGAGATCAGGCCTAATTAGGGGAGGATTACATTGGACGGTTTAGATCAGCAGTTATTATCTCTTGGAATTTCTGTGCTTTATATATATATATATATATATATATATATATATATATATATATATATATATATATATATATATAT
>NC_087214.1:18435804-18453304 GCF_015104395.2 Macrobrachium nipponense | reverse complement strand
ATTATACAATCAAAAGAAAATGAAAAAAACGGGACTTGGAAGAAAAAAACCCTAATAAATATCAAGCAAAACCCAAACTATTATACTCATACGCGAAAAAAGTGAATAAAAGAAGAATAGAAATAGGCCCTCTAAGAATTGAGAAGAGATTAACGAATGAAAAAAAGGAAATTGCAACATATTGGCAGAACGATATAAGAGAGAATTCACTCCTAGAATAGATAATGAAGATAATGATATAGAAGTAAGGGACGAAAATAGTGAATTTCTAGCCGACATAGATATTAATGAAGCTGATATTGTGCAGGCTATTAATGAAATTAAAATGTAACTCTCTCTCTCTCTCTCTCTCTCTCTCTCTCTCTTCTCTCTCTCTGAAAGGACAAGCAAAACTCTCGGTGTGAAAGAGAGAGAAATGATCCTCTCGAGAGGTGAAAGTGTTCCATAATATTTGCATTCCTCCTCTCGTTTCCTCGCTGTTAATTTTTCCTCTTAATTCCTTTTTTATCATCTCCCCCCCTCCTCCTTTTATTCTGGCTCTTCCCTTTCAGTTACAAGGACTATGAAGTGACTTTTCCAAGAGGAGCTGGTTTAGAGATAGTTTTTATTTCTGCGATGGATAAACTTATGAAAAAAGTATAAGAGCATAACTTTGTATATTATTTTTCTGATATTGGTTTGTTTTATTTTTATTTTGTACTGTAGTTGGCATTTTTCCTGTGTTTCAGGTATGCGGGCATTTGAAGTGTTTTCTGACTGCATGCAAGATGAGGTATAGTTGACCTGGGTTGCATATTATTTAGTAATTTTATTCAGGTATTTTTTGTATTTTTATTTGATATATTTTTCATTTTTTATTTTGTAATCGATTACATATTTATTTAATTTCTGTAAGCATTTATTCATTTATTAAACTTTACATCTGTTCCGAAATTATAGACGTGTACTGGGAATATTTCGTTGAATTTTTTTTTTTCATTTGTCATATATTTCATAAAAAAATTTTTTTTTATTTTTTTTACTAATGTATTCATCCATTTACATATTTATTTATTAATTTCCTTATTAAACTCTACATATGTTTCGAAATTAATTGTAGACATTAACTGGGAATTTTACTTATCTATTCATTAATTTCTTAATTAAACTCTACATCTGTTTCGAAATTATAATAAACATTTACTGGGAATTTAGAGAATGGCGTCCCAAGTATCTTTGGGGAAATGCAGGAGGAGACAGACTGTGGTCTGCTGGGCTGTCTTGGAACGGCTCTGAGAATTCCAGTGATGTCCGTTCTGCAGATGTCAGTCTGTCTGTCTGTCCGGTCTGTCCTCCTTTGTCTCTTGTCTGTTCTCGTCACAAGACGGAACGCGAGACTGCTTCTATGTCCTCCTTTAAAATGATGTCAGGCTAATATTATGGTTCTCACTTAAAGTGGAAAGTGATTTTGAATTCTGTTGGTGCTACCACACGTATAGTCGGACAAGTTATAAACACATGTCGGCGACTCGATGCACACATGTCACAAGCAAGTCGAATACAAGTCAACGACTTGCTGGGAGTCCTAACCAGTGTTTATGTAGCATTGCCAGAGATTCGGACTTCACTGAGGTCGTTGATATGGTTTCAACATGTCTGATATGTATGTGATAAGTTGCTGACTTTTGTTTATGACATGTTACTGTTAGGCCTGATTTTCTTTTTCAAATATATACTTACACATGACAGAACTCGGAAGGGAATGGGCTGGTTCTTCTGGATAAGAAGCATTGGTTAGGAATAACAATTAGTCGTTAACTTGTATTCAACTTGTTTTTGTGTTGGCAATAAGTAACTAACGTATTTGGGACATGTTTTTAGTGTGAATGCGCAGTAGACGTTGTATGGATATGCATGTGTGTGTGTGTGTTTGTATGTATAGTTTATGAAAGGAAACGTAGAGAGAGAGAGATTGAGAGAGAGAGAGAGAGAGAGAGAGAGAGAGAGAGAGAGTTATGAAAGGAAAGAGAGAGAGAGAGAGAGAGAGAGTGAGAGAGAGAGAGAGAGAGAGAGAGCCGACGAAAATCTTTATATCCTATTGGTATTTCCAACCGTTCTCCAGTTTAATATATTTCCCAGGGAAACAACTGTTTTATACAAAGAGCGACAACAGCATAAATGAGAGAATTGCGATCATCACCTATAAAGCAACGGAAGGGAAATGGACAGAGACGAGGATAATGTGAGAAGGAAGATTTGAATTCCTTCATATCCCAGATTTGTGTTGAACCTTCGTTGAATGAATTCGCGTGATCTAGGGATTCTGTTTGAAAGTGTATTCTTTGGTATAGATAACTAGATAAGGATTTGACGAGAGAGAAGAGAGAGAGAGAGAGAGGAGAGAGAGAGAGAGAGAGAGAGAGAGAGTCTGAGGATACAAACTGATTATTTTGTTTTCCTTTTTGTGCCCAAATCGTGGTCAGAGGGACACGATGAGAGGTTTGTCTAAGTAATGAATATTGTAGCAGTGGACACAATGTCTGCATCTATACACGTATTTTAGTTAATATTCTTTCCATTACTTTACTAAACGCTATTTTTGTAGATTTTATCATTATTGCCTATTTGTAATTAGTTCTCTCTCTCTCTCTCTCTCGAGATCAAGATAGTATTACCTTAGAAATGACTGGGGATTAAAAATTGAGAAGATAGAGTCGCTCAACATCGCATTTTGTTGACGCCAAAGAAAATTCAATGTTGTTCGTGACAGATAATGCAAAGTCATCACAAACGAAACTGTTTATTTTCCCCTTAATGATATATTCTATTCATCATTTATCGTAGATACGTAAACCTATGATTAATACCTCTCTCCTACGCAGTTATTGCTCGCTAATCCTTCAGGTAAATAGGATTTGTCGGTATAAACCACAACATTCCTATTTACAGTTCATCGACACTAGCGCATCAAATTATATAATTTTGAGGAAAATGTCACTGATTAATTGGCCAGTTAGTGTATGACGTCATCAAACAGCTGAATGCCAAAGGAGGTCAGGTAGGCTTGAGATAATGGCAGGTGTATCTTCCTGTTGCTTAGAGAGAGAGAGAGAGAGAGAGAGAGAGAGAGAGAGAGAGAGAGAGAGAGAGATTAAAGAGGGGAATATACGGACGTGTTATTTAGTGGCATTCGTAAAGTTGTTTTTGCGACCTCTCTCTCTGTCTGTGTGTCTGTTAGGAGACGGTCAAGGAAAGTAAGAGGGCAGAAAGAAAATATAAACGGAGGTACAGCAAAAGGAACGAAAGGTGTTGCAGCTAGGCGCCTAAGGGATGCTGCAAAGAACCCTAAGTAATGCCTACAGTGCATCATGTAAGGTGCACTGATGGTACCACCCCCTACGGGATTCTGATTGTAGGGACAGGTTTTCAAAATCCTCAGAAGAAAATGTATTACTTTCCACCTTTGTGTTTTGGAGAAAATAGAAATAACCATTTACAATTCCTTTTTATTTGTTTGATTTATTCAAATCATCCATAAATTTTGTAACATTTGTTTCCTGAGGAGAATAAATCATAGCATCAGAGCAAACTCAAAGAACGTGACAGAATAAAAAAGAAATGTTGATTAATTTGATCATGGAATCTGACAAACGCATCATCAATCAATCAGTGTCTCTTGCGTCGTGAATAATTGCAGTCAAAATTTTGTCGCAAATCACAGAATGAAAGGAAATATGAAAATTCTTTTCAGAGTAACTTTTAAATCGGGTACAAATGTATGACTGAATAATGGAAGGCAATATGCATATGCTCTCTTCTGAATTATGATTCCGCCCGGTGACAAATAATCGAATTCAAAACGCCATTTTGGTATACAATAGACGATGCATTTTCGGACTCTCCTGTATTATTAATGTATTCGTAATGTCAGCGTTTGAATAGATTAATGGAGGTCCATTAGACGATTTAATTTACGAGGCTGGGCAATGCCCACACGGGATTTGGGCATAGTGAATTGTGAAGTCTGTTTCAGTTGAGCTTCCAAAGGGACTGTTGTCAGTTGGACGTCAATGTTATTCCAGACTCGATTAGGTTTTGGAATGGGAAGAGGAAGTCAGTGATTCTGAATAATTATGAGGGTAGCTCATGAGAGAGAGAGAGGGGGGGGGGGCGTGTATTGTCAACTTGTTTGCTTGTTTATTAGTAAATTAGAACATTATTCTTGAGTGATTATGTTTGGAGAGAGAGAGAGAGAGAGAGAGAGAGAGAGATAGAGAGAGAGAGAGAGAGAGAGATTCCTCGCTAACCTATCACTCACTTTCTGATGTTGAAAAAGAGTTGTGGCCTCTGAGATAACGAAAGATGAATTTTGTAAAATATATCTAACTGATATAGTGAATGAAATAGATCGGTAAGATATTTTATATCTCATAGTAAAAATTATCCTCAGGCTTCAGACTTTGGAAGCAAAGCCTGGAAGAGGCCTCAGTGAAGTCAGACTCCAGAGGCTGCCTCGTGGAGTTGAAATCTCGGTGACTTTGAACTCCATTGTTGATCATCTGAAGATCTCCTTAGAACTTTTAGAGATCTTTTATTCATTTATTTGATTGATTTATTTATTTATTTTAATCAGACATTTTTTTACCTCACTTATTCTTTAACATTTTGCTTGTTTTTATTAGTTTTCAATTTTATTGAAAAATTATTGATTGATTAATTTATATTTATTGATTTATTTATTATTTACTATTTAAATGACAATAATTTTTTTGCTTCTAATCTTCTTGTTTAAAAGCGCCGCTTGGAAAAAGTGGTTAATTGATATCTCTTATCGTGATCCTGACTGGTATTTCATCTCGGAGACAGGCTGCCCCCCCCCCCCTCTCTCCTCTCTCTCTCTCTCTACTCTCTCTCTCTCTCTCTCTGCTCTCATCGCTCTCTCTCTCTCTCAAATCGATTTCCCTTCTCGTTTCCCTTCCTACTTTGCATATATTTCAAACTCGAAATTTCCAAAGGGATTTGTGTTGTTTTACGAAAACTAAGACAGTTGCAAGAGTAACATTTTTTACCAGGGATTAATGTACATTCTCATACAGCACAGAGAGAGAGAGAGAGAGAGAGAGAGAGAGAGAGAGAGAGAGAGAGAGAGAGAGAGAGAGCGTCAGGCTTCTTCACTATGCACTGTTTTGTATACTTATCTCGAAATTTTTCCCGTTAGAAAATGTTTCCGAAACGGCTCTCTCTCTCTCTCTCTCTCTCTCTCTCTCTCTCTCTCTCTCTCTCTCTCTCTCTCTGAGAAGTTTCATTTCTATTCACTAGGTAAGCGAGACATGTCTCGTCATTTGCCTGTGTGTACAACGTTAATATTAATACGTCATTTGCAGTGGAACTTTGTGTATGTGTCTGTGTTTGTTTTTTCCAGTTCACTGCAGTTCTCAGTTCCGCGTTTCTTCTTCTTCATTGTGATTTCAGAAGTATTGTCATTTATTCATGGGCTCATTTCCTCAGGTTCTTGAAGTAATGTCTAGATACTACATGGCTTCTTTTTGAATGCACGTCGTTGTTGAATGAACTATTGATTGCTCTCTCTCTCTCTCTCTCTCTCTCTCTCTCTCTCTCTCTCTCTCTCTCTCTCTCTCTCTCGAACCGAGCTGTACATTACATACCTGGCTGTCATTCGGGAGTTGAGAGCAGGCGGCGTTCACTAGAAAACTAAAAAAAAAAAATAACATCCGCATAAACTTAAAAACAAACTCCAAAAGGAACTTGGGTAAAATGAAATACAAATTTTAAGAAAACCTTCTGCAAACTTGTATGTAAACTCAAAAAGAAACTTCAAAAACTTGAACCCACATAAAGAAAACATGAACAGTAGAGAGAGAGAGAGAGAGAGAGAGAGAGAGAGAGTTCCATCTGAAATAGTAAAACGCTTCTTGTTCATAAGACAACTTCCGCCATGACCGCTCTGGAACAGGAGCCTTATCCGTGGAACTCTTGGAACTTTTAACGAGGGAACTTTGTCGCAATTTCTTATCTTGTGTCGACGAGCAAAGGCAAATGTGTAGGCATATCAGACGCTGTGTTTTTATTCCCTCGAAATTAATTAAAGATCTTTTCTCGTCCAATACGTCGGGTCTCGGGGCGACGGCCATTAGGTCTTGTTGTCTGAGAGTCTAATTGCATTTGTTGTAGTTTGTTTTTGTTGGGAATAGGTCGTGACGGGCGGTTTTTTTTATCAAAATATAAAAAAAATAACAGAAAGAGAGAGTGCATAAACCAAGTAGTAAAGGGAAACTAGTGATTTATATTTAAACGCCATCAACAAAAGGTACCGAAAATGTTCCCCTGGTAAATATCATTATTTTAATTTTTATTCCCCCAAAAACAAACCATCAGTATAGCTTCGCAAAAAAGAGAGAAAATCAGAGAAAACCATTTCGACACGGCACTGTTTATACGGCATCATTGTCTCCGATGATAAAGAAAAGTGTATTGAATGAAAAGGATAAAAATTCGCCATGACCGTTCAGCTCAGCGTTGCTGATAAAGGCTGCTCATGTTGAACCTTCAGGTAGTGGGGAAATTAAAGACGCAATTCGGACGAATGACCCCGACATTTTGGCCCCCCCGATGGATCAAGGGGAGGACGTGAGTCATTTTATTATGTTGATAATTTTTTGTATGTGTGGATTTATTTTCTTTGAAAGACAGAGAGTTGACATTCACGTATCTAACTCCTAAAACATCCAGTGTCGTCAGTGAGCCTCACTCGTTGCACTGTAGGGTTCCCAGTTCCTAGTTCCATCTGGCTGTCCCAACCACTCCAACTTCCTGTGATTATTGATAATAATGGTAGTTATTCGACGTCAGGTGAACCATTTCTCACAAGAAGGTCTCGGGGAATTTCTCTCTCCACCAGAAGAGCGATAATTTCTCCTCATAAAAGGACTTTGAGCAATTGATGTGGTTTTCAGCCTTTGGTTATTATTGTTGTATAAAAACGAGTGTTGAAATATTTTAAGTAAGCAGATAAACTGAGTAAATGGAAGAATATGTTTTTTTCACCAAAGTGCCATTTCTCCTCATAGGACCTTAAGCAGTTGACTTGATTTTCAGCCTTTGGTTGCAATTATATAAATACAAGTGATTAAATATTATATGTAAACAGGAAATAAATAAACTTCTTTATTTCAATGTTGGGATACTAACACCGGCCAAGCTCCCGTTTAGGGAAACCATAGGCAGTATCAACATCAGTTTGACATTTTTGCAGTATTTTGGGATTAATAGGATTTCCCTGTGGGATTTCCCTGCAAAGTCCTGTTTCTTTTGAAGGTTTGTGAATGAGGGCCGGGGCCATTAATCCCTCCGGGATTTGGTGATTTCATTTTCATCAAAGTCAATTTGATCATTAAGGCTGTTGGCTATGAAATTGCATTATGGAATGTAAACAGTAATTCTGTTTTATTTCCCAGACAGTATAGTGCCTGTGGTTATAAGAGAGAGAGAGAGAGAGAGAGAGAGAGAGAGAGAGAGAGAGAGAGAGAGAGAGAGAGATTATTAGGAGATACTTAAAAATCCTCTTTAGCTTAACTGGCAGAGGTTGGAATTGTTCCCAAATCCTTTTATTTATATGGTGGCTTAAGTTGGGAATTATTGACAATGTAGTCAGCTGACTGTGGTTGGTTGCAGCCTGCGCTGGGAGTTACTAGTTCTCCATCACGAATTGTGTAGGGGTAATATTTCTTGTTTTTGGAGAATACATATATATATATATATATATATATATATATATATATATATATATATATATATATATATATACACATTATATATATAATTTATTTTTATAATGACCTTCCTCATTGAGACGCCATTTCATTCAGTCATCGGCTAAGCAAAATCTTGCCTTATCCTCATTTGCAGTCTTACTCATTATCTCCTTTCTTTTTTCTGAAATATTTTTCTCATTATATAATGTTATTTCCTTTTAAGGTGAGATTTTTAATTTCATCTTTAAATTCTTTTGTCATTTAATTTACCAGATTTCCCCTTTGCCCTTCTTACCTTTCATTTGATCTGTGTTTATGTCCCCTCCGCCGCCTTTTCTCTCATTCCCTCTTTCGTTCTTGGCTTCACAATGCGTCTCTCTCTCTCTCTCTCTCTCTCTCTATCTCTCTCTCTCTCTCTCCTGGTCCTCACAGCTCAATACTGAAGCAGAAACATCAAATGTAATTCTCTCATTCACATATAAAAACAGAGGGTTTTAAAAACAGACGAACGGGAACAAGAGAACAAAAAACAGCTATGGAAGAAACAAAAGACTCAAAACAAAGGAAGGGTTGACACTTTTAATGTTGCCTTCAAGTGCTTTTTTAAACAAAGTCCTGGCGCTTTTGTTCAGTATTACAAGGTTCTAGTTTCACAGAGGGAAAGGACATTATTATTATTATTATTATTATTATTATTATATTATTATTATTATTATTATTATTATTATTAGTATTATTATTATTATTATTATTAAAGATGAATGCTATTCAAATGGAAGACGCCCACCGTAAGGGCCATTGACTCTTTCATTTAATAAAAAACTTAGTTTTAATTTTCTCTTATAAATTTGGTCTGTAATTATGATATTTTCTGTATAATTTTTAGATTTAAATTTCACATTAAATTTAATTTTTCCTGTTAATGTTTTTCTTTATTTATTGAAAAATTTTAGTTACACATTAAATTCATTCTCTTTTGATACTTTTTTGTTTTTATATAGTTAAAGAATTAATATTTCAATCGTTCACGTCTGGGTGCTGTGAGTTTATTTCATTTTATTTTTGGGTAGAAATTGCTTTTATTTTATGTCTTATAGAAATAACTGTTATTTATATCAGGTATTTAAGCTGCAGCTTTGCTCTTGAGAAGTATTTGCAGTTATTCCCAGAGTATTTACGCGCAATATTCGTTATTATTATTATTTTTTTTTTTTTTTTACTCTATCACAGTCCTCCAATTCGACTGGGTGGTATTTATAGTGTGGGGTTCCGGGTTGCATCCTGCCTCCTTAGGAGTCCATCACTCTTCTTACTATGTGTGCCGTTTCTAGGATCACACTCTTTCTGCATGAGTCCTGGAGCTACTTCAGCCTCTAGTTTTTCTAGATTCCTTTTCAGGGATCTTGGGATCGTTGCCTAGTGCTCCTATGATTATGGGTACGGATTTTACCACTGGCATATCCCATATCCTTCTTATTTCTATTTTCAGATCTTGATACTTATCCAATTTTTCCCTCTCTTTCTCTTCAACTCTGGTGTCCCATGGTATTGCGACATCAATGAGTGATACTTTCTTCTTGACCTTGTCAATCAACGTCACGTCTGGTCTGTTTGCACGTATCACCCTATCCGTTCTGATACCATAGTCCCAGAGGATCTTTGCCTGATCGTTTTCTATCACTCCTTCAGGTTGGTGCTCGTACCACTTATTACTGCAAGGTAGCTGATGTTTCTTGCACAGGCTCCAGTGGAGGGCTTTTGCTACTGAATCATGCCTCTTTTTGTACTGGTTCTGTGCAAGTGCCGGGCATTCACTTGCTATGTGGTTTATGGTTTCATTTTTCGTATTGCACTTCCTACATATGGGAGAGATGTTATTTCCGTCTATCGTACTTTGAACATATCTGGTTCTTAGGGCCTGATCTTGTGCCGCTGTTATCATTCCTTCAGTTTCCTTCTTTAGCTCTCCCCTCTGTAGCCATTGCCAATTGTCATCGCTGGCTAGTTCTTTAGTCTGTCTCATGTATTGTCCGTGCATTATTATTATTATTATTATTATTATTATTATTATTATTCACGAGGTGAACCTTATTAGTATGGAACAAGCCCACCAAAGGGCCACTGAGTAATTTTCAAGAAGCTTCCAAAGAATATGAATTTGCTCATTCGAAAGAAGTCACAGAAGGTAATGTGAAATGCAGAAAGAAGAGATCAGTTATTAGACAAAGATAAATTAAGAAATTCATAAATTACAAATGAATAAATTATTTTTTATAGAATATCTGTCTTCTGTAAACCCTTTCTCTTGAAAGGAAAAGAGCCGACTTCTCTCTTATGCCCTTTCAAGAGAAATCTGTTCCCGCCCTGGAATCATTTCTCTCGGAGTAATTCTGTCTCTGTACCGACGGTGATGGATTTCGTTCCAGTGGGGAGATTTTGTGCTTCGCTTTGTCTTCTTGGCTTCTATCTCTGTTGTCAGTTAGCCTTGACGGAGGTTTGTGTAGTTATCTGTTTATTGACTGGCTTTGCATTCCGAGAGCCTTGCTTTGAGAAAAAAATAATGATGATTTAAGAAGGTTATTTTCAATGACTACAAATGGCAATTCATTCCTCATTGTTTGCTTGAGTATGTCATCTTGGCTTTCATGTCCTTGTCAGTAAGCCTTGGCGGAGGTTTGCGATTTAGGTATAATTTTATTGACTGGCTTGGCGCTGGGGCCTTACTTTTGAGTGTAAATCACAAAGATGAGAATTATTAAGATATGTTTATATCAAATCCTATAAATAGCAACTCGTTCCCCATTGAATGAAATCCTTTTTAAGAGAACCCTATTCCCAGAAGGACTCCCCTCCCATCCTGAACCTCATAACATAAAACGAAGTGTTCCTTCTTCCACCAAATTTGCACAGGGACGAGATGGAGGAGGGAGGTCCTTCTGATCCCGTCCGGATTCAGCCTCTCCACTCGACCCTTATCCCGCGAGGGGTCAGTTTTGGTCAGTTCCACCTTCCGTGTCAGGGAGATGATGTTTCTCCTCAAAAGTTGTCCCGTTACTCTCGGATTTTTGGGGCTTTGTGTGAATTCCGCTATGTTTTTATACATTTATTTGGGTGCTTTTATTATTATTATTATTATAAAAGCAAATGCTGTTTCAACGGGATTTAGTTTAGAAAATCTTCTCTATTCTTATATTATTGTTTCCGTCTGTCTTGAGAATTTGACTCTCCATAATATTATTATTATTATTATTATTATTATTATTATTATATTATTATTATTATTATTATTATTATTATTATTATTATTATTGTTGTTGTTGTTTTGTTGTTGTTGTTGTTGTTGTTGTTGTTTGTTGTTGTTGTTGTTAACTAGGAATTTGGTTGACTGGAGATTTTCTTATCAAAGCAAAAAAATTTTAATTTCGCTCTCTCACTCTCTCTGCTCTCTCTCTCTCTCTCTCTCTCTCTCTCTCTCTCTCTCTGCTCTCTCAATCTCTCTCCCTCCACATGAGTCTTGGATGACGCACTATTGAGAATAATCGAAAATATTAGAACTTACAATCCAAAATAATGGTTTACAGGACGATATGGCTGATTAAATAAAAAGATTGCTGTTGACAGTCGTTTAAAGATGATGATGATTAAGAGGACTATTTTATCTCTCCTCCTCCTTCTTCTTCTTCTCCTTTTTCTTCCTTCCTTCTTCTTCTTCTTCTTCTTCTTCTTCTTCTTCTTCTTCTTCTTCTTCCCGTTCAGGATTCATCTCTTTCATCTTTGATAAATCTCTGGCGTTCTTCACTGTATTGCTTTCTATATATATATTATTATATAAATTTATTATATATAATAATTATATAAAATATATATATAGATATTATTAATATATATTAATATATATATATATTACCAAACATATTATTATATTATGTATCCAATATACTTATACCATATATACATTTACATATAATATAACAACCGCACATCCAATCATTTATTAACGTATATATTATATAATAGCTATATATATATATATATATATTTAATATATAATTATATATATTATATATCTATATATATGTATATATTATATTTGTATATATAATACTTATAACATATATACATTTTACATATCATATACAACCGCACATACATACAATATTTATAATGTATATATATATATATATAATTATATTAATAATATATATTATATATATATATATATATATATATATGTGGATATATATATATATATATATATATATATATATATATATATGTGTGTATATATATATATATATATATATACTTCTACATATATACATATATATATATATATATATATATATATATATATATATATATATATATATATATATATATATGAATACATATGTGGATATTGTATATATAATTTGCCAACAGAAATAAGCAGGTAAGAACAAGCTAACAAAAGCCTAATAATAAAAAAATGCCACAAAGTAAAATACCTTCAAATTCCACCGTTTAAAGAAGCTAATTCTGGATGACCACTCTAAGGAGGTCACGTGACTGCTTCCTACAATTCTCTGGCAAGAGTTCGAACAAGAAAGAGGTCACCAGAGGCTAGTGAAAGCGAGAGTCCAGTGCATTGATCCGGTCTCATAAAGGTCACTGAAAGTGAGGGAAGGGGTCATTAAGATGACGTCATGAAGGTCACCACAGACAACTGGAATATTCAAGAGAAATTTCCCTTTTCATCAAATATTGAAAAGGTTGCTCCCTTTACCAGAGAAACGGGCGCTTTCTTGCCTTGATAATGGAAATAATCCACCCCCCCCCTCTCTCTCTCACTCTCTCTCTCTCTCTCTCAAGGAATCGTCATATTCCCTGACCTTTAATCTCCGATTTCCCAAACTGCAGAGATTCCAGCGGATTGAAATAAGATTTTAAAAGCCCTAAGCTGTTATTCCCTCTCTTTCATCAGGAATTGGATTCATGAGATCATCAATGAGATCTTAATTAGATGATTTAAAACCCCATCAAGAAGTAAAAAAATAAATAAAAAAGGCGGCGAAATGGAAGGAGACATTGACTCGAAATGTCTCCAGATAATTCAAGGTGTTAGTTAGAGTTGTGCTTAAGTTTGTACAATCTCTCTCTCTCTCTCTCTCTCTCACACACACACACACACAAAGAAAATTAAAAATGCAAATGAACAGAGATTTGCTGCCATATTTACCGAAATCAAGTATGCTAATAACCTCAGCTGTTAATGGCTATAAGGGATCTTGACTACGCTTGCAATTTGACGCCTAATTAAACGAAATTAAAAGTGCCGAGTATCTGTTACTTGATGTTTTCTGTTGTGTATGGCCTCGAGCTAAAATAAAAATGATTATTATTGTTATTTAGGTGGTTATTATTATTAAATATTTAGGCTAAGGAGAGTTTTATTTTTGTAGGTTTTTATATATTGTACTAAGTTCGTTTATTATTAAGTTATTAAATATTTTCTAACAGACAGACATATCAAGTCCTTTGAGAAAACTGTCGCACCCTTAGCAACTGAATCATCAGAGACATTGGCAGGAGAAAATCCTTCCTTCCTTCCTGCCGGAGAACCTCCCTCCTACTAGACAGAACAGGCCCTTTCCTACGCCCTCTGACCTTGTCTCCTGATAACCTTGAAGCGAAGGCATCAATATTCCTTCGGGTTCTCAACAGAGGAATAATTCCATTGGTGCCTCTGCTGTGTCGTCGGTGTCAGAGTGGGATTCGTGGAGAGGGAGAAGAGATGGAGGAGCCGAATCAATTATTGTCTCGAAGTGTGTGTGTGTGTTTTTTTTTTCCTTTGTGTTTTTTTTTTAGGTGGGAATGAATCTGTATTTTAGTACAGGGGATATGAATCTTTTATTTATCTGTTTTTATTGAGAAATGAATCCGTTTTTTATGGGAAGCGATTCGGTATTTCTAGGGGAAATGAGTCTGTGTTGATAGAGGGAAGTGAATTTTGTTGGGGGAAATGAATCCGTTTTTATGGAAAATTATTCCGTTTTAAAGGGAAAAGGAAATTAGTTTTTTTGGGGGAAATGCATATGTTATTTAGAGGAAATTAATTTTTTTTAGTGCGATAGTAAATGATTTTTTTTTTTTTTTATTTTTTTTTTATGGGGAAACGATTCTCTGTTTTTATTGGAAGTGAGTGGATTTTTTTTTAGGTCAAATGATTGTTTTCTAAGGTGAAATGAATCTGTTTTTTTAGTGGGAAAGTAATCTGTATTTTAGGGGAAAGGATTTTTTTATTTAGAAGGAACTAATCTGTTCTTATGTTGAAATTAATCTGCTTTTTCTAGGGCGGAATGAATATGGTTTTTAGGGAGAAATAATTTTTTTTAGGGAGGAAATGAATTTATTTGTGAAGGGGAAATTCAAAATTTTAAGAAGGAATTTGAATGTTCCTGGTTAAATCTGTCATCGTTTGATATAATATTTTATGGGGCGAGGGGGAAAGTGAAGGGGTTGGTGGATACAGGGATTACTGTAGGGTGATACCTCCCCCTGTGTGATACACCTGACGGCTATATTCCCTCCCAGACAGATTCCCCAATCAGTGGTTCATTGCAGGTCTTCGCTGTGATTGGAGGATGTCTCGTCTAATCCTTTTTCTGCTGTCTTTATTATCATCTGTCCCTGGGTCTTGGATAAATGTCTTTTTTAGCCTTTCATTATTATTATTATTATTATTATTATTATTATTATTATTATTATTATTATTATTATTATTATTATTACTGCCTTTGTTTTTTACTTTGAACACCATCCCACTTCGTAGTCGTAAAGTTGAAATTTAATCTTTTTAATTACGCTCATAATTATCATAATAATCGTCGTGGTTAGTTGCGTAACTCAACAGCGAATTAATTAGCTACAAAGTATTGGTCCATTCGCCCAGCTAATTTACTAATTCGCTTTTTTGTAAATAAAAGATGTTCCATCACGTGATCATTAATGTATCACCAGTAATCGACTGAAATAATCATCTTGGATTCTCTCCGTTGTATTCGAAGCTATTTAATATTCCCTCGCTTCCTTTCCTTTCATTGTGCAATACAAACGACTTCTTTTTCCTCCTTCCTCCTGTGTTCTTTTGTCTCCTTTCTCACCCTTTCAACAAGGGAAATAAATCCCTTTGAAAAGTCTGTCTTTCTTTATGTTATTGACTCTCTGCCCAGAGTAAAGATGAAGTGTTATGAATAGCCTGTCAGACAGGATAGAGAACTGGAGAGAAAAATTTCCACACCAAAAAATGAAATAACTTTTTCTGGTATTGTTAAAGCTAGATTTCATTGCATCTCGTGTGGTGCACTGTAGGTATGACTAAATTAAGGTTCTTTGCAGCTTTCCTTCGTAACTTTTATCGTACCTCCGTTCATATTCTCTTTCTTCCATCTTTCTTTCGTTCACCCACTGCGAAAGGTTTTCCTCTGTCAAACATTTCAAGCCTTTTATTCTCAGTTACCCTTTCGTCGCTGAATGACCTCACAGGTCCCAGTGCTTGGCCTTGGGCCTAAATGTTATATTCCATTCCTTTCCTGGAGATCAATGTAACAAAATGTGTATCACGAAAAGTTTGAGCAATTGCAAATATGCTGAAAAAACTGGTTTAAGGAATTAACAAAAGGTTTATAAATTAACCAACTTGTGCTATACATTAATGCGTACACATAGACGCATATATGTAGATACTCGCAAAGAATTTCATGTATTCATGAGTATTCTGTGAACATTATCACGACTTTCATTATATTTATCATGCATTGCGAATGGTCTTGTGGATAAGTAATGTTTGCGAATATTATGAGAGAGAGAGAGAGAGAGAGAAGAGAGAGAGAGAGAGAGAGAGAGAGAGAGAGAATTTCCCTCGTGTTATTTTTACTTCCTCCAACTCATCCTCCCTCAAATTCGAGTAAATCCCGTAATCGGGATCCGGGCAACGTCTGGGCAGTTTCATTACATGAAGAGATGTCGAAGGAGGAGGAGGAGGACGAGTCGGTGCTCGTTGTTGCCATCATCAAGAATTCCGAGGCTGAGGTCACTTTTATGGCATCAGGCAAAATTAGATTAATAGGAGCCCCCTGTTTTGGGAGACAAATTGGCCCTACGCGATTTCTCCCTTTTGACTCCTGTGAGGATTCTCTCTCTCTCGTGTTTAGGTCGTCAAGAATTTATATAATTTAACTAAAATGTTAGCTAAAGAAGGACTCTCTCTCTCTCTCTCTCTCTCTCTCTCTCTCTCTCTCTCTCTCTCTCTCTCTCTCTCTACTAGAATTCTGTGAAGCAATTAGTGATTTTTTAGTTTAGTTTTTTATATTTAAAAATAGGTTATTAGACAGCATTCTCAGTGATAATTGGTATTCATTGGTGGTCACCCATCCATGTAATAATCAGACCTAATATTGTTTTTAGTGATTTTTAAGTTTATTTTTTTTTATATTTCAAAATGGTTAATTTGACAAAAATTCTCTTTCATTATTGGTATTCACTGGCGGTCACCCATCCACGTAATAACCAAAGCCAGACCTGCTTAGCATTGCGGATGGAGAAGGTTAGTGGCTCAGTAGCTGCCTGGCGAAAATATTGCACGTGCGAGTGTGTTATTGTTGTAATGACTGTTACACAAGGAAGCTGTTTCTCCCTTGACATTTTATTGTTGTTTCTATGCTTCTTATTCGTATCTAGTTCTCGCCAAAGGTTTGGAATTCCTAAGGATTCATATCCCTTGGGATTAATGTATATTCTATGTATATTTCCTGGTGTATTCTATCTGTATATTCCATTAAGCTTCGTAACGCCTTGCTGCTTCCATGTAAGTTCTTCCCTCTTCTAGTAAGTTTCACCTTTTTTCGCCTGAACTGATTTCCTTCTAAGTACGAATTCCAATATCTTCTTATCCGTTTTTTTATCGTATCGTTCGTTTATCTCTCTCCCCTTTCGATATAGATTTAATTCTTCATATATAACTTACCCGGATGCAATAATACTCGCCATTTCTTGATTGGAAATATTTCGGTAGTTCCCCCTTCTATTAATTCCCTTTTTCTTTCGTTTTTTAAGTCTAGTCTTGAATCTGCGTGGATTTTCTCTCTCTCTCTCTCTCTCTCTCTCTCTCTCTCTCTCTCTCTCTCTCTCTATAATGCGAAGAATGACTTTGTATTTTTGCTACCCTTATGATGCAATGAGCATGAAATAATCTTGTGCCAAGACACCTAAAACGTTCATGCATCGCTGTTACTGTTTATATGTTCATATGAAAGTTTAAACACATACATGAGTATCACTTATGTTTCTACTTTCAATTAGTACATCAAATATTATGTGGTAACACGTAACTTTGAATTATTTGGCTGAAAATAGTCTCTAACAATTGAATATATCTAAATTACTTGGATTTACAAAGTATCCGCATCCGCGAGGGTATGGTCATCAAATATCCGCTTCCACATCCGGAAATTTAAAAGAATTATCTGCATCCGCAAATCCCATTTTCAAGCATACTCTAATATAGACATGGAATCACCAATATACATCATTTTCCCCCTCTTGGAGGGGTGGTTCCACATGGGTATATTTTCTGGTTAATTTTCAGGTGTTTTAGGGATGCAGTTGCCAGCCCCAAACCCCCGACTTTGTGCCTGAAGCTGTTTCTAAGCTTTGGCTGATTGGCTTCTTAAAGGTTGTTTTGTTACATCATGTTAGGCTCAGGTTGCCTC
>NC_087214.1:18413492-18435304 GCF_015104395.2 Macrobrachium nipponense | reverse complement strand
AAATTATTCCGAGGGCTAACTCCCAAGGCTATTTAAATTTCTCTCATTAAGTAAGTAACTCAAAACGAATAGCTTAATTTGTGCGTTTACAGTTTACATGTTCTCTCCCTTAGTCCCACACGTCATCCAAAGAGCTTTTTTTTTTTTTGTTTTTTATCAATTTCCCTTTGGGATTACAGCCATACTTTTTTCCCTACAGCATTCTATGTCATTTCTCATTTTCCTTAGGACTAGAGTTCGTATATCCCTATTTCCCTCAGGTTAAGTTCACACAACTTGGCTACGCGTCCTCTACACATAAAGAATAGACCTAGGTGTATTTGAAATCAAACAAGAGGAAGTGAGGGTAAAATTACCAGGATTACAAGAAAGATATTTCATAGTTGCCACAAATTCATTTCATCCCCGAAATTCGGTAGAGAGAGAGAGAGAGAGAGAGAGAGAGAGAGAGAGAGAAATTAGTAAATATGCTCAAGCACAGAGCTTACTTGCATAAATGAATTTGCAGTTCATGTAAACACTCGAGTAAAAGTTCCAAGCGAGATATAAAACCTGAGGAAAACTTTGCATCAAAGTAAATACTTTGTAAACACTGAGGTCCCAGTTAACCTACCCTTGAGGAAACATTTTAAAAAGATGGCTCACCATAATCAAGACAACTTGTTAGACCCACTAACTGCTCGACCAAAGAAGTACAAAATTGTGTCCCAAAAATGCAAATCGAAGCCGCAAAGTCTGGGATCCGCCTCTGAAGGAAGGGTCCTCAACCCTCACTTTCAAAGCTGCAGGTCATTGGGATTCTATCTTAACTATTCAAACTCCGTGACGGATGGTCTTAGTAAACTTCGCAACACGCTGGACGAAGGGAGGGAGAGGGGGAGGGGGTGGTATGGTAGGGAAACACTTACACTTATGGTTCCATCAGTAAAGCTTACCCTACTTCAAAAGCCTTCAATGTGTTGACTAAACAATCTCCTATTTCTCCACCGCCTCCGTGAAGAAGTTTCCTGCACCTGTACAATCCTCTCTTTAGCTTTACTCTATCTTAGGATGCATCCACACTGCAGTATAACTTGTCATAAACATGTCTTTAACTTATTGCAAACCCATCAGAAACATGTTAAATAAAAGTTAATAACTTGTTGGCAGTCCTAACCCGTGCTTCATTCGATTAAGCAGTATTTGCCAAAAGATTAATTCTCCACTTACTGTCGTCGACTTATTTCCAATCTGTTTCTATCATGTATGTGATCAGTTCCCAATGTGTTGCATCGACTTGTTTCCAACCTGTTTGTGATACATAAGTGACAAGTTGCCAACGTGTGTTCATGACAAGCCTTACTGTAGTATCGACTTGTTTTCAACATGTCTGTGACATGTATGTGATAAGTTGCCAACTTGTATGACATTTAATACTATAGTACGGACGCACCTTTACCAGATCTGTTCCAATTGCCTTTCCTTTCATCCACAAAAGAGAACTTTGTTTACAAGTCCTGTCTTATTCAAAGGTAATCTAGACATTACTAAGAAACCTTTATTTCATATTTCATTCAAGAGGAATCCCTATAGTAATTACGACAGAAGTTCCATAAACTTTTAAAGTGAAAAACGTGATTTTGGCAGAGTCCTGCCTGGGCGAGATTTCATTTCCATTCTCGCACATTTCACGGAAGGTTCCCAACTCCAGTAATTACAGTATTATGTTCTCGGCGCTTTTCAATTACAGGAACTCCCTGCTCTCTTTTTTCCCACAGCTGGTTCAAGTTAATCGTTTCTCATTTAAAAAATAGAAGCAGATAGGTCGAATAGAAAACTACAAAGCAACATTTGGATTTTGTTCTGCTTTTTGTGTTAGTTTCATCTGCGGTTCAATTTCACGCTTAAACTCCAATTATGAAAACGGATACAGAAATTAAACCCATGACCAATGGTGAAGCTCAGAGAGAGAGAGAGAGAGAGAGAGAGAGAGAGAGAGAGAGAGAGAGAGAGAGAGAAATGGGGAGGGGATCACCTTGCTCTCCGATTCAGTAGCATTGCTAAATTCCAAAAACTTTTGACGTGAATTCTGTGAATCCAAAGTAAGAAAAATATGGAACCCTCAAATGCTTAAAATTCCCCAGGGATATTCAACATTGTTACAGCTTACAAAAAAAAAAAAAAATACATTTAGCTGAATAACAAAAATTAACGAACAAGATACACAAGTTAATCAACAGTTAGTTTCTAAAAAAAATTATCTTAGAGGTTGCTTTGATTAAAAGCTAGAGTGTTAACATAAAGGTTAACAGAAAAATTATTTTAGTATGATCAACTTTTAACTGAATCGGATTTACGAGGGGGTTTTGTTGTTTCTGAGGTTTTCAAGAAACCTCAACACTACAATATAAAACACGTCATCGACACACGTCGGCAACTTAACGCAAACATGTCACAAACATGTTGACAACAAATCGACGGCCGTCAGTGGAGAACGATGATAACGACGTAGAATAATCATGGGTTTATAAACTAGCCAATTTACAAGACATTCTGGCTTCCATTCGGCTGCTGTTGGCGACAGCGGTGGCTCACATAAACGTCAGTTAAACAACTATCGCTCTCAAACTTCAGTTGCTGACGCTCTGATCTATTGTATCATCGACTTCCAGAGAAGGGACATATTATTGCATTTATATATACTCTATAATCATTATCTCGCGCGCATGCGCTTACTCAAGTGTGTCTTTGCTATGTAACAGATAGCCTCTTCAAATTCTCAAACGAACACACACAAACAAATATAATTTAATAATATATATGTGTGTGTTTGCGTGTGTGTGAGTGTTACAATCATCCAATTGACCCTGCCTAATAAAAGGAGAGAAATCACAACCTGGCAACGTAACCTACCTGGAGCGCTCACGATGAACTGGCACCTCTGCAGCCAACCCAAGCTATGAGATCCAGGCTAAACACCAATCTAAGTGATACAAAAATAGTCTTTATTTCCCCAAAAAATACGAACAAGGAAAATGAATTGGAAATCCCCAAAACATGAAACACAATCGCTCCCAGAATGATCATCTCGATTAAAAGTGTCACACATTACCTCTTTATATGAAACCCATCAGTTCAATCACGATTTCTATTTCCCAAAACCACTAGAGGATAAAAGTGTCAGTCAGAGAATTCATTTTTTGTGAGTAACATTCGAATCCACCAGAAAAAATAAAACCCACAATTTTCAGAAATAAATGAATAAAAAAAATGTTTACCACAAAATGAAAATGTAACTAGAAAATGTTTTTCACTGCACTTCGGCTTCTCTCAGGTCACCTGTAAAATGTTCAGCGGTTCAACAAAGTCTTCTTTCTAACTATTACATTTCTGGCGGATCTTCTGCGCCTTTCCTCGAGTTAGTTTATCTATCTATCTATCTATCTATCTATCTATCTATCTATCTATCTATCTATCTATCTATCTATCTATATATATATATATATATATATATATATATATATATATATATATATATATATATATATATATATATATACTATATATATACACTTTAATCTCTTTAGTATCAGAATACTATAACCTGCGGCAGCTGTTATGTATTGATACACATACACACACACCTATCCACACGGACACAGTAAAATTTTATACCATAGTTCAGTTGTCTGTTTTTCCTCAGCTAACAAAAGTGTGAAAAGTTCAAATGGAATGAAAACCAGTGAACCGAAACTTCTCCCTCCCTTCAGGCCTACAAAAATAGACAAATAAATAAAATGAACCGAACCCCACAACAATATCATGAAACATAGGGCGAAAACTACGGTATTTTCTTCATAACCAAATTTTTCTTCTCCACAGCTTTGCACACGGACAAGCCTAAAGATACGTCCAAACTGCAGTAAAACATGTCTGAAATAATCAACAACCTGTTGCGCACACACATCAAAATCATGCCAAAAAAAAGTCAACGATATATTAGTAGTCCATCATATGATTATCCAGCGCTTGCCAATAGACTGTTTTCATTTAAAGTCGTTGACATGTTTCCGACTTGTTTGTGGCATGAATGGGATGTCACTACCAGCCACCCTGTTTCCAACTTTTTGTGACATATAAGAGGATAAGATGTCACTAACCGGTCGCTGATTTGTTTCCAACATCGTTTGTAATAATAATCAAAGCTGAGATAGTGGCTTGAACATCCTACGAACAAGAAACTAGTAAATAACCTCACAGAGGAAGGAGGCCAAGTCTCGATTACCGAAGTGACAATTCCATTAGTGCTAGGAACGGCGGCCAACGGCCTCCTGCCTTCATTTGTCTGTGAAAAAGGGCAAATGACCTCATTTGGCCCTAAGGCAATTTCCATGTTTTTGTAAAAAAAAAATTGTTTATTCACTTTTTTTAACATTTTTTTCTTTTTTAACAAGGAGATAACGAAGTTAACCCGACTGCTGAAATATGACATATGAGGTACTGAAAGGCACCTGAAACCAAGGCTGATCGACTGGAAGGTTTGAAAAAAAGGATTTGAAATTGAACTGGCATTCAGAAATGACAATCTTCATAGATTCATTCTGTTAAGTGCTGAAATGAAATGTTTGCAACACTGCAATAAACCACATGAAATCTGTCTTTGGTGCCATCTGGATTCCATTAGCAGTAAATTACCTTCATTTGCATATAATTAGAGAAATTTAGATCTTCATCTTTGCTTAATAACTATGCAACATTACGTACACACACACACACACACACTCATACATCTCTGCCAATTATAGGTTTGCCTACTTGCACATTGTAGAAGAAGAGATTTATTCCACTGCATTACCTTGGCCTAATTTTACAACTGGACTGTTCCTTAGCACTGAGCAGACTTTTCCAACGAACCCCTGTGATATCCTATTCAGGATCTGGACACAATCCATATAAAGTGTCCTGTTCATTGATCCAGGGTCTTTGTTAGCTGCTGAGCTTCAAGGTTCCAGGAGTCCTTCATCCCACACACCCTTGGACTCTGGAAGGGTCTCCCTGAGGATGAGGTGGAACTGGAACCTGCAATTCCTGTGTTTTCATCATTCATTTACATTTTCGTCAATTTATTTATTAATTTGCCGATTCGTTTTTCTTTTCCAATAACTGATCTGTTCTTTCTGTATTTCCTATTACCTTCTGTTGCTTCTTTCAAATGAACAACACAATATTCTTTGGAAGCTTCAATTTCCAATCAATGGTCCCTATGGGTTTGATACATACGAATAGGGCTCGTTTTCTGAATAATAATAATAATAATAATAATAATAATAATAATAATAATAATAATATAATAATAATAATAATAATAATAATAATAAATGTAACTCCAAATCTGGGGAAGTATAATTATTATCTTATCACAACTTTATTCCCTCAACCACAGAGCATCTGACAGAACAACAAGCCACAGCCTCTGTAGCCTTCCGATTCCCTTCTACTTCCTCCCAAAGCACCGCCGATCTCAGCAGCTGGATAAAACCGCTCATTTCTGCCTGAATTCGAAGGCCATTAAAGGCCACTCAATGGCTCCAGTGGTCCACAGACACATTAAAGACCAATAATTGGGGCGAGTTCGACTGGGAAGAGAACCAATATTGTCCTTTGGGACACTCGAGTAAGAATTGGGAGATACGATATTTGGAGACTCCTTTTGAGATCAAATGTAGCAGTTATTAAACGTCATGTTGATGTGTAAAAAATGAGACTACCTTTATATTATTATTATTATTATTATTATTATTATTATTATTATTATTATTATTATTATTTATTATTATTATTATTAACCAGAAGATAAAGAACCCAATTCATATGGAACAAGACCACCAACTGGGGGGAGTTGAAGTGGCTGAGGTCACTCATGGATATTGATCTTGTGTTTTAATTCGTTCTTCTCAAGGGAAAGTCTTAATTTAGTATTGGAGGACAGTCATTTCTCCTCACAAGTCAATATATTTATTGTTAGAGGGGTCATCAAATAGCGGTTTCATAAAAACGAGTGGCACCGGAAGCTTTCGTTTTTCACTTTCAGCGAAGGAAAACAAATCAAAATCCAAGACATTTTCGAAAAAAAAAAAAAACAAAAAAAAAAAAAAGTGTTGTAGCTATTTTTGGTGGAAACAAAACTTGAAACCTAAATATAGGCAACTGGACTTAACTTATGGTGAAAGTGAAAATTTTTGTGTAATAGTGAATATTGATTCCTTTTTTCAATTCCTTTGTCGTTGACTTACGCTGATGATCACAACTTGAGAAACAATAAACAGGAGATTTTTATTTGAAATCACTCACTGACGAACAACTTTATAACCTGAAGAAAGATCATCTTTTTAAATGTTCCCAGAATGATATCCTTAATCCTGACTGGAGAGAGAGAGAGAGAGAGAGAGAGAGAGAGAGAGAGAGAGAGAGAGAGAGAGAGTAGGGGAATTATAATTACAATCTATCAAAGTGAAACTACCCACTGAACCAAGCAGTCAGGGCAGGTGAGGGAGGCCAAGAAATGGCGTCGATTACCTGAACAATGAACCAATTCGCCTAATCTTGGCAGCTCTGACATTTGCCTACAATACTCCTTTCCTGAATGCCAGTGGGGTATGTGCCATGAATCCATAACCACAGCGCCACTACAATGAGCCAGGAATCCACAAGGTACCAAAAGCTGCCTTGTCACAAATTATGGACAGCCAATGTATTGCATGACTGACTTGGGCACAACTGCCTATAATTATCACACAAACCAGAGACTCGTATCACATTATTACCTTTTGGGCAACACCTTTCATAATAGTGAAACCTGTCACCAACATGACGGGAACTTATCACATGCATGTCATAAACACGTTGAAAACATGTCCACAACATAAGTGGAGAAATATGTAAATCTTTGGCAAAAGCTGGATAATCGTATGAAGTATTAATGTTAAGTGTGCTAGTTACCAACGTGTTTAGGACATGTTTAGAACTGCAGTGTGGGCACGGCACAGGAAAATATAAGGTCCTTTTACCCTGAAATGATTGCAGAAGGTTTAAATGCGAATGCATCATTGAGAATCTGCTGCTATGGATACCACTTTCGTTCTATTAAAGCATCAACTAAATAAATGTCCCTTTACTGTCTCCTTGAGGCTAAGAATAGTGAGAAAATTGCCTATTCTTTTCATTCAACAGACTTTCAGAAAGCGATCTGGCAATTAAGGCTTCCCAGTATCGGCCGTCTGGAATGAAGATGCAGAGGACCAGATATCGGCCGAATGATGCTGCACGAGGGGAGAACTCACCCGAAATAAGCGAGTTTCCTCTAAGAAAAAAAAAAAAAAAAAAGACACAAAAGAAAAACGGACTGATGGCTCACTTTATAAAATATCACAAAGGACAATTCACTGCTTTGAGCCACATAAAACAAAGCTCTCTCTCTCTCTCTCTCTCTCTCTCTCTCTCTCTCTCTCTCTCTCTCTCTCTCTCTTTTGAGGTGGATTGGCTACACTCACGTATACAACGCTAATATACAGAGCATAAAGTTCATAAGTAGGTAAAATCAAAAGCTGACCGCCATCAGTCTAGTAATCTGTGAATGGGGACCAGCCTGCGAGACACGTCTAGGCCTAGCGACCTCATCCTCAGAGTCGCTGGGACCTGGAGGCTGATTGAACGAACATTTTCGCTTCCTGTTCTTTGCTAACCTCATGGAATGGTTCAGACTTGAACAATCCTGTTTGCTTACGCTAAATGTTATACTTTGCTTTGAAAAATTTAAGTGTTCTCACAAAACGCTTTCATAAAAAAGAAAAAAAATGGAACCATTTATCTTTTTTAAGAGTATTAAATACATTTAGTGTTGTTTTATAAATCATACAATATTTATATAATAAACAGAAACATTCAGATATTCTAACACAAAACAAAAATACTGAAAACAGTTAAAACGTTGAACATCATTTCAGGAAAGAAAACGGTATAATCAGGCTTATTTCTTGACCCCGTTTTCTATCATCTTAAACAGAGGCGTCGTTTCTCGACAAGCTTTGAAAAAAAAAAAAAAAAAAAAAAAAAAAAAAAAAAAAAAAAAAAAAAAAAAAAAAAAAAAAAAAAAAAAAAAAAAAAAAAAAACGGGATTCGGTGGATCATACTTAGTAGAAGGTTCATTGGATAACCTGATTGTGGAAAGAAGTTAAAATCTGTATCTTTATAAAATAGAACTGACACCCTTGAAACGCACTAGCCTTCAACTGATCACCTGCAACTGTCTTAATTTCGCGTTAATTTCCAGACACCTTATACGCAAGATTTGTGCCCTGACCCCGGCAAGGTTTATGGGGGGATGGATGAGATGAAACTACTAAAGTAGTGGGCGTATCTTTTATTGCTCAAGTCGCCCGCTTCTATCTACCAACCTATAGCTCTCAACAACAATGAAAAGGCGGCAATTAATTCACGCCGAGTGTTCCCAAGAGGATGCAGCATGTTATAGAAAACTGTTCCTTTTAAAACGTTAAAGAACTTATACACTACACAACTTTTATGTCTGGGCGGGAATCTCTCAATTCTCATTCGACTTTTGATGGGAACCGGACGAATGCCAAGGAATCTCGGAATCGTTAACTTTGCAGAGATCGCAGAAAACGGGTTCCATTCGGTTTCTTCGAAGCAACAAACAAAGCTTTGCCCAGTGAAGAGGCCGAGACCATCGAATGCCTTCTGGTAGGAAATTATCTCACACCATTATCTGTCACTCTGACAGTCTTCAAACCCTGAGAGAGAGAGAGAGAGAGAGAGAGAGAGAGAGAGAGAGAGAGAGAGCCAAGATATCAGGGTATACCAAGGTCTGAGAGAGAGAAAGAGAGATTAAAGTAGTAGCGATGCAAAGGTCGACCTTGTTAGTAATTACAGGTGAATATAAGGTTGCTTGATCGCGGGAGGATCATTAGTTATATATGAACAGACTATCATGACTTCTCGTTGTCTTAATCCCAATCCTTCATAATCACACCAATTCTAACTCCTTTACCTCACAAGAGGCCGTAATCCTTTTTATAAGAGGTAGCCCCTACCTCTGCAGAAGGAGTTAGTTAATTGTATCAGCTGCTGCTTCTGCCTTTATTACTGCGGACATCCTTTACCGAACGTTTTAATAAGCTACCTTCGCCGCCACCCCCCCCCCCCCCCCCAGTCCACATCCCCTACACCCACCCAGCACCCCCACCCCACACACACACACCCAGTGTCACCTCGCAGACGAACGGGACGTGGCCAGCAGCCGTTGGGGTAGGGGTATGGCCAGGTTGGGACAATTGCCGAAAATCGAGAAAGGGTCCCCGGAAGCGTTTCAAATCTCTCGTGATTTAGAGGAGAAAAAGAGAGTTTTGGAGACTTGTAGTTTGAAAGTTGCTTTTTAACTGTTTGCAAATTGAGAGAGAGAGAGAAACAAACAGAAGAAGTAGTAGTTTAATCGCAGGCAAAATGTTATTTCTGTTGCAAAAAAAGGGATAATACAGATGAATAAAAATAAGCATTTTGAAATAACAAAGTAAAATGAAACTAAATAAACAGATTAGTGTGCCCGCAACTGTTTGTGGAGTGAGCGCTAGTTAACAAGAGACGATTAGTGTGTGTGTGTGTGTGTGTGTGTGTGTGTGTATGAGAGAGAGAGAGAGAGAGAGAGAGAGAGAGAGAGAGAGAGATGAGAGATCCCAGAGGTAGGGGAATTGTCCCAGAGAGTCAGGCATTCCGATTAACTACATTTAAAACGGGACAAAAGTTTACGATACTTCTGGTAATACCTTCCTCTTTTGCCTCTGTTGATAATATTATTTTTTGCTCTAGCGTTAAATCCATCTCTCTCTCTCTCTCTCTCTCTCTCTCTCTCTCTCTCTCTCTCTCTCTCTCTCTCAAAAACCTGGCAAGACCAGAGGACCCAAAACAGACCATAAGGTCCTCTTTTAGAGCCAGAGAACTTTATGGCTGTCGACGCCATTCGTTAACAGCAGCTGTGAATCACCAATGGAGGAGATGAGGGAGGAGGCAAGATTGATTTGAAGGACCCAGTGAGTGCTCGAGGGATTAAAGGATTGGAGGAATAGAGCACTGAAGAATACAGGATTGAAGGATTTTAGGATTGAGAGGCTAAAAGATTGAAGGATTGAGGGACTGAAGGATTAAACAATCGAGGATTGATGGATTTTGTAAAATGTGAAAAACTCAAGGAAAACCAGACAGACAAAACTGAAGAAATACAATTTGAGAAATTCAGAATAAATCCAACGAAACTTCAAACTTGGCAAATTCTGACTAAATGTGACTTCCGATAAAATCTGTCAAATCTCGACGAAATTAGAGAAAAATTGCAAAAACTAATGGGTAAAACAACTGAAGGGTAGAGCAACTAAAGGGCAAAACAACTAATGGGTAAAAGAACCAAATGGACAAAACAACTAATGGGTAAAACAACTAATGAATAAATACAACTCAAAGGTAAAATAGCTAATGGTCAAAATAACTAAAGGGTAAAAAACTAATGGACAAAACAACCAATAAGTAAAATAACTAATGGGCAAAACAATGATTGGGTAAAACAAACAATGGGCAAAACAACCAATGGGTAAAACAACCAATAGGTAAAATGGGTATAACAATTTCCGGGTAGAACAAGTAATAGGCAAAACAACTAAAGGGTAAAAAACTAAATGGTAATAGTACATCATCTAATGAGTAAGACAAGGGAAAACCCTCATAGGTAAAACAACTAATTGATTAACAAATGGGTAAAATAACAACATAGTGGAAAAAACTACAGGGTAAAACAACTAATAGACAAAACAACTAAACAGTAAAACATATGAGTAAAACACGGGAAACGCTTATGGGCAAAACAACAAAATAGTAAAACAACTAAACGATAAAACAACTCATGGGAAAAACTCATAACTAAAACGACTAACAGGCAAAGCAATTCGTAAGTAAAACAACTCATGGGAAAAACCATCATGAGCAAAACAACTAATGGGCAAAACAACAGAAGAGTAATGGGTAAAACATCTCATGGACAAAACAACTCGTGGATAAAACTAATGGGCAAAATGCTAAAGGGTACAACAACTAATGGGTAAAAGAACTCACGGGGAAACCCCTCATGGATAAAGCAACTAATGGGCAAAACAACAAATGGGTAAAATAAAACATCCGATGGGTAAAACAACTAAAATGGAAAATAACTTATGCGGAAACCCTCATGGGCAAAACAACTAAAGGGTAAGGCAACTAATAGGTAAAACAAAAGGAAAAACTCTCATGGGTAAAACAACAAATAACTAAACCACTAATGAATCAAACATGTCACAGGGAAAACAACCAATGGAAAACCAACTAATTTAAAACAGTGGTTCTCAAACTATGGGTCGTGACCCAGCTTTTAAAAGGAGTGTTTGGGAAGGGAGGGGTGGGGGGGGGGGGGGGATGCGGGGGGAATAGGGAAGGGGAGAGAAAGACGGGGGATAGATAAGAGGAAGGAAGAATAAAGGAAAATATACATTTCTTTCTGCCAGGTGGAATATGAAACGTCTAATATCAGAATCACTGAGTTTATCTCAACATATTTTAATAATTCCAAAGTCTTTCCAGATTAAATATTATGATCGCAAGACATTTAAATAAAAAAAAATTAGTCCTTTTTAAATCTGGCAACAAATTCTGTTGCTGGGTGATTAAATAAAACTATATATTACGATTATAAAAAATAAATAAATAAAACAGAAAGTAGCCATATTCAGTCATCAGAGATACTATCTATAAACAAGTGCTTCTTTCAAATCTGTTTCTTTCGAGAAAAAATTAATTCTGTTTCCTCCTACGAAACTCGAAGGAAAAAAAATTCGACAGCAATTTCACAAGCGATGGAAACAAAAATTCATTGAAATTCATAGAAATATTCATATTATTTCGTATAAGAAAATACAATTTTTCTTAAGAACTTCTGAGGAATCTGATAAGAGTTTCATGCCAAGTTTGGCGCGATTTATGAGAGAAAAAGAAGAGGAGGAGGAGGAGGAATATGTCAGGTTCAAGTTTGGGGAAATTATAACCGGCTACCTTTTTGAAATAAGGATCACCCTCAGTAGTAAATAGATCCTAATTTTTATCTCTCTCTCTCTCGTGATGACCCTTAGTACGGGATAAATTGTAAGATTCCTGAATGCAATCCTGGGAATATTCCGGGCGATTGATATTTCAGACGCCTCAAGTCACCTTCGAAGTTGGAAGGGAGGGAAGTTGGAGGCACCTCAGTCAGTCCCTCCCCTCTCCCTTCCCTCCCCTCAATCAGACAGCATTTCCTTTGATTTTCATCCGACACTTTTCCGATCTCTCTCTCTCTCTCTCTCTCTCTCTCTCTGTCGTTAGCAATTTCGTTGACTCCAGTAAATTATAAGTTTCCTTTTCCTAGGTAATCAGTTTGAGAGAGAGAGAGAGAGAGAGAGAGAGAGAGAGAGAGAGGCCACGGATGTTTGCCAAACAAAGTCTACAGACTTTTCAGAGCCTTCTGGGTTCAGTGTAGCGCAAGAGAGATGGATAGACAATACTTCAATCAATCAGCAGTCGCCAATTAGTAGGAATGGAAAGGGAAGGTGAATTGTTTCAACCTGAATAACCTTTGCACTGAAGCCACACCTGGGAAGGAGGGAGGGAGGGAGGTACAGGGAACCAGCAGTCATTGTTTGGCTAAAATCTTGTTGTTTCTCACCACAGTTGGTATAAAAAAAAAGTGTCTAAGATGCAATTCTGCAGAGGTTAATGCACAAAAGCTGCAGTATTTCCACCGTCGTTTGTAATTTGTATAATTTTATTAATTATAAAAATCTCTGCTGAAGATGCATCTGATTTTAGAAAGAATATCGAACTCGAAAACTGACAACATGGCGACACAACCAACCACTTTTAGGAGGTGCAGTCAGCCAAAGTCAGTGTTTGGCTGAGTGGTACAACACTCACCCCACCTTTGCCATGGCCCTGGGTCGCCCTGGGTATCACCCCATCTGCTGGAGCCATGAAAAAGGGGAACAAAAGTAGACATAGAAGATACAATTTATGGAAACAGCCATAAACTGGAAAGAGTTGTTTATCATCAGCCTCGTTCTTCGGAGAGAGGAAAAACACGCACTAGTTTCTTCTCTGATGGAAACAAAACGCCGAGATGTTTATGAATATGGAAAGATTAGTTGTCGCTGTTCCGAAACAACTTACAGCCTCGTAAGTCTTCGGTAACGACTCCGAAAGTTTTCCTCAATATCTGTGAAGTTGCGATTTATTCTTCGTCTTACCCATGCATCGATATTTTTCTTTTTATTTCTCCTGTTCAAAAATTCAAAATTTCTCATTTTTCAAGATCCGTAACTCTTGTTGAAGTTGTTGCAATTATTAATTCATTTTGGACTAAAATTCTGCATTAAATCGCGTTAGTTTCTCATTCACTGAGTCTTTTCACTAGTTTCTTGGCTGTCGATCTATGACAGCCAAAAACCATTGGCATAAACGAGCTCCCGTGGCTATCTCTGTCAACATCAGAAAAGGCCAACCAACCTCATGATAAAAATCCTTGGTAACAACTGTCATCAGCTATTCATAGCACCTTCAAGACCAGCTTATTAATGAAAAACAATAATAAACAAATTGAAGAATCTCTTCTTCAACAGACCATAAATCTCTGGTGTCAGGATGGAAATAAAGAGTGTAGATAGCACTGCAGGTCTTATCCTCTGATCTTATCCTATGGTGCAAACACTGTCAGATTTGGAAATGCTTTCAGAAGGCAGTTCAGGAAGAGAAGGAAAAGTGAGGTGGACCGGCACAAAGGTGATTATAAAATGTAATCCCTCTCTTTTGCTGGAAAAAAAATTTTCCTGTTTCCCTTCCTGACTGTCTACTAAGTTCCTTTCTCTCTCTCTCTCTCTCTCTCTCTCTCTCTCTCTCTCTCTCTCTCTCTCTCTCTCTCCACTAATATGAACTGTCTAATTACAAGCTAATTACAGGAAACAACGGCCACAGGAAATTCTAGGATTCTGTATAGATTCTAACTTCATCAATTGATCAGTTCTGACTGATCCATGGAGACTGTCGTTACTTTCTTTTGAAAGAAAATAATTGAAAATAAAGAATTAGTTGGACTGTGTTTACTTTCTTTTAAAAGAGAATAACTGATAATAAAGAATTAGCTAAGATATGGAACCGATTTCGACCACTTTCTCACAGGAAATCCAGAGTTAGTGGGAAATTCCCGCACCACATACTATACTACTATGAGATTCAGGGCCTCTGTAACACGGTTTTTTCGCAATAACTTTTTATCTATTCATTTCATAAATATAACGCTTATTCAGAATACACATTATATCTACACATAAATTTTGACTGTATTCTGCATTACGAAGGTTGAATAAATTTGGTATTTATAATGTAAAAGTGACTTTTTTTGAAGACGGGCCAACTTACTCAGAGAAAAGGTTTCGAACGCACTCGTTACGTAACTTATGACAGCATTTCTTCCTCTTCTCGATGGATGATTGGTTATAACGTAACGAAGGCTATACCTCTGGCAACAATGACATAAAAATTTAAATACAAGCAAAGCAGTACACCTTTATGAACTCTGAAGCCTCTCCACTGATAATTGTCATAATGAACAAACCAACAAAATATGTTAATAAATACAAAAACACTTCGATTATTAGTCTAACTCCCAAAATAAGTGTCCTAAGAAATTATTCTACTTTATAGGTCACAATCAGATTGACAGGATGTAGGGAATAGTTGGTAATTTTCAAAAACATAGTAGACAAGCTTGATTTGATAACTGCTATATCCAATGTCAAGCAATTTTTATTTATTGGCTATCTACCTATTTACTGAAAAAAAAAATAGCCGGTACCGTATTTTGGCTTTAAAACCTTAACCAATAATTATTGTCAGAATGATGACTTCACGAGGCTCCACCCACTTTGGCCTCGTTATAATCAGGATAACACTGAAGGCTATCATGGGCATTGTTGGATTAGAAAATTTAGCTTCTGGCTATTAAAACTAAAATCTCGAGCAGTTGTAAGAAATGCTAAATGATCCTCAAGGATCCCAGCAGTTGGCCTAAACGTTTAATTCATGTATTACTGCTATTACTACAGTAGTATTGCTACGCTAGCCACCCACATCTATGTATGTCGTTCCGCCATTCATAAAGTCTTTATATCCAACACGTCGTACGGCCTAAAGAAGAAGAAAAAAAAATATCGGATGATCTGTTGGTCTGCTAGAGATTTTAGCACATATAAGCTTGTATTTACTTTGGATAAAAATCTTATTTTAACAAAAATAGTTATATAAAGACTGATTACATACAATCTCTCTCTTTCTCTCTCTCTTGGTGGCATAGTGAATAGTTAATGGAAATGTCCAAATCCTGAATGACATTACAAGTATATAATTACATTACGCTAAATACAAATCAGACCAATAAACATTGGATTTAAAAAACTGTGACTGAATAATTACCTATTCAGGCCTATTAGTAAGTATGGCCACGGGCTTTCTCTTGACTGTATAAAGTTACAAGTCGTTAGACAAATGCAGTTTTGCAACCACGGGGAAAATTCCAAATCCTGTTAGCCATTCTTGACTGCTATGGGTTTCAGAGCCGATGGAACAAGGTGAATGAAGTTTCTATCTGGCGGATGGGCGGGGCAACATTTCGTAAAACTGTGTTTACCTTGCTTACGTAATGAATGTTTTTCGACTCTTGGCTCGTAATCATTGGCCATGGCGTCGGCTAGATGATTTTTACTCATAAAAATTAAAACTATCGGGTTTAGGTTACTGATAATGCTGACAAAATTTGTGTGTGGTTGTAAAATATACATATATCAACTTTCAGCTACATCAGATGCTTTGATAAGGAGCAAAGTCTAAAAAAACCGTGTTACAGAGGCCCTGAATCTCATAGTAGGTACAAACAGCAACTGAAGCATAGGCAATAATATAAGTCTAAAATCATTGCCGAAATAAAGCCATTGTTCATACATTTCTCAAGCATCTGCTAGAGATTAGCTCTCCACTTACGGTCATTAACGTATTGCCAACTTGTTCGTGACATGTATGCAATAAGTCAGTAACATGTTTATGACATGTTTGTAACTTATAATAGATAAGTTGCCGACATGTTGCTCGGTACTGAACCTTCCAAGTACTGAGAATTCATGCTAAAGTTAACAACATATCTCAAGAACTGGTGAACGGAATTTGAGGAAACTTGTCAGATAGGAGTTTCCCATCCAAGTTAAGAACATTAGTAAAAGAAAATAATAAGAAGAACAAAATAATAATGACAGGAGGCAAGAAGTAGAAGTTCAAACAGATATAAATCAGAAAAGGGAGAACTTGGCTCACAGCGGAAGTCAAATATCAATGGCTAGGAGAATGTTAATTAGGCACAATGTCATTCCTAATCAATCGCTGGACCAGAGTTCAAAGGTCAACATTAATTGCGAACCAGGAAGAATGAAAATGGTCAAGTTTATATATATATATATATATATATATATATATATATATATATATATATATGTGTGTGTGTGTGTGTGTGTGTGTGTATGTGTGTATTATAATATATATATATATATATATATATATATAGTATATATATATATATATATATATATATATATATATATATATGTATATATATATCACTGACATGTTGTCAACATGTTTGTGACTTTTATGCAATAAGTTTCCTGAATGTTTATGACATACTTGACTGTTTTTTGGAGGCACTTTTCTAATCTATCCGTCTGTGTTAAACAATTTATTATATAAGTCACTTCAAAGAGAGATAATAAGCAGCTTCTGATCTATTTCGTGAAAAAGTTAATCCTCCCTTAAATGGGTCAGATCTCTCTCTCTCTCTCTCAGACTTTTAAAGACCAGATCCTCTCCTCTCCCTAGGAGTTTATCTGTGCTGAGAGAGAGAGAGAGAGAGATAGAGAGAGAGAGAGAGAGAGAAGCTAACAACCTATTACAAATAAATACCAAGTGTATTCATTAAAACTTTCCACACGTTATGTCCGAAAATGATGGAGGTCATTACCTGAAAAGCCCTGTAAATCTGGCGCAATTTGGGCCACATATTCGGCTGAATCTTTCATTAGAGATTTTCACTTCTCCCCTCCATCACTTTTACCTCCCTCTTTCTACAAGGAGTCTCTACTTACGTCAGACTCAATTTCGTTGTCCTGTAGATTAAAGATCCCCCCTCCCCTCCCTCTCTCTCTCTCTTCTCTCTCTATCTCATCTCATCTCTCTCTCTCGTCTCTCTCTCTCTCTCTCTGAAGTACCCAACCTTTGCAAAATTTTCCTATTTGCAGACGAGAATTCCCAAGCGAAAGGCAAAATATTTACCGAAGCCACAATATAGTGACAGGAATTGTGAGAAAACGACTGCCGTGAATACAACTCTGTTAGAGTCAGAGGACATTTCAACACTCATCCAACGTGAAATAGGTCTACGTTTTCAATAAACAATTGTTTCATAAGCAAGAGCCCGTGCAGCTTTAAAGCCCGCTCAGCTTACGACAGACAGCTCTCTTAGACCTTTCCAGATGTTAATTAAATCTCAGTATATATGTATGACTGAATGTTAGGCCTAATGACAGCGCCTTTATTTTGGAACAACTTACAATCGTATACGAAATAAATAAATGAATAAAAATAAATAAGAAATTAAAATAAACAGTGCCTATAGCAACACTTCCAAGCCCAGAGCGAAGAAAACAATATGAATCAGCAAATACACAACATTGCCGTTTACTCTCTTACGAAACCAGTAATGTTTTCTTTATCCTGTTTTTATAAACCCACTAAACCAGTAATGTATCTCTTTCTTCGCATAAATTTGAGCCACAAAAAAAACAGCGAAAAAAACCTCTCTCTCTCTCTCTCTCTCGCTCTCTCTCTCGGTCTCTCTCTCTCTCTCTCTCTCTCTCTCCATATATCGTCCCTACCACTTCCCTACGTAGCTACAACAAAATACACGAGAAGATAAAGACAAACTCTGGAAGATAAACTACATTAAATGGATTATCTTGGATTACTCCGGATTATTCTGGATATCCCGCATACGACTTTGATTAAATGCGTTTAGAATCAAGCTACGGACATTTCTGCTCCCGCAGCAGAAGTTTCCCCACATTCTTTCCCCTGTTTCTGCAGTTTCTCTTCGCTATCATCTACAAAACATCCACTCTTCCACATCTTTAGTTAATGGTGCTACCTGGCCTTAATTTCAAGCTCCATTACACAACATCTTAATTTCCTTTAGTACCTACCTACCTACACCGGCTCTTGATTATAAACAACTGATCTGATTGTTTGGGTGAAAATGAAGAATGAATCAAGGCTCTTGGATGTTTCAAATAATTGTTTATAAAACCGCCGCTCATGAAGACAATTAGCGCCGCCATTTAATGAGTTAAAAGGAAGTTAGTCTCGACTCATCATTTTGAAAAACAAAATAAGCTAGGGATTCGTAGGTAAAATTTATTATTATTATTATTATTATTATTATTATTATTATTATTATTATTATTAGATTATTATTAAGAGACTCCATTGAAGCATATTTACCAATTCCTGCCGATTAAACCCCTGTAGGGTTTTATATTTCCAAACTCAATATTACTTAATTATCTAGAGAAATTACTTAAATAATTTTTAGTAACACAATCCCATTATAGACCTTATGAATACACTGAACACAAAAGCAATAGTCAATCATTTGGAGCTTATTCAAGACGTATTCCCTGGCTTCACTGTCATGACTAGTATCCATAATTTTAAGGAGATGAGGTGTGGGACACAAGTCGTCTGTCTACAACTCGTCACAGAAGCTACAACTCTGACCTCTGTTCCTGACTATTTATTTATTGAGAAATATTATTTTCTGCGGTTCGTTCACTGACTTAGACCGAGGTAACATAACACACCATAAGCATTCGTTATGGGAAGCTACAGCTAATCATCTTTAAATGAGAGAGAGAGAGAGAGAGAGAGAGAGAGAGAGAGAGAGAGAGAGAGAGCAAAGAACCCCTAAATTTACGCGTGTGTATTAAACATAAGCTGCTTTTTATGAAGAGGATCTTACGCTCTGGTGAACAGCTGTTATAAACAGAGAACGTAGACTATCCTGCAAAATTCTCTCTCTCTCTCTCTTTCAACGACTTTAACGTGTTTATATTATAATTGGGATTTTAATCTTCTTGGACCAAAGGAAACCCATTTGAAATGCAAATTTCACAAGACAAAGTCTGAGGAGAATTTTGTAATTTCATTGGGAATTATCGTGAGCGGTTCAACAGACACACAAACACATACACACACAAAATTACAGAACATCTTGTGTGCAAATTGAACTTATTCTAGAAAAAGCAAATTTATTACTATTTTAAAGTATAGGCCTAGGCCTAAACGCTCAAGACTTGAAAGTTACGCAAATAGAGCAACAAGAACTTTCTGTATAATAATCATACAATATATATATATATATATATATATATATATATATATATATATATATATATATATATATATATATATATATATATATATATATATATATATATATATATATATATATATATATATATATATATATATATATATATATATATATATACACACACATTCAAATTCTCTAGTAATTCATAATATAAAATAAAAAAAAATAATTACTCCGACTAGAAATTCCTGGTATCTGTCTATAGTACATCCTTTACGGAAAACAACGGGTTTTCAGTTCTCATGGGAACTCGTTATCTAGGCGGACACTATTAAGAGGTGTGAGGCGCTGATAATGGCTACGTATGTCTTTTCAGATTCATGACATTAAAACCACAAAAACTGTATATTAAACCAGAAACTAACAATAAAGGACAGTAAACACAATTTGAAAAAGCTTTTCACCGTCATTGCAGAGTGGTTTTAACACCGTATTCGAGTACGTAAAAAAAAAAAAAAAATGCTATCTGTAGCCTTCACAGATAGCCTACCCACACACACACACACACTCTTCCGTGAGTCAATCATTTGTCTACAAACAAACACAAAATTATAATTGCAGAGGCTCTTAACCTAATCTTGTCTCTGGACATAAAAGTGACCTCCTCTGACCCTAAAACTTTCCAAGATTGGCCACAGCGATGACCATCACTTGTTTCTCATCAACTACTGAAGTGGAGAATAAAAAAATGGTTGCATTTACTTCTTCCAGAAGGGATTTACTGGATTTGAAGAGAACTGCTCTAAATATGGTAACTGTTTTTAGAGTTCTCTAGACATTTAATATTCGTGGGTCCTCTTCGCTTTCCCCCCACCAAGGTCACCTCAGGTCACCCACCTCCTCGCCTTCCCCCATCCCGCTGAAGGGAATAAAGGGCAAAGGCCTCAGTTCCTAGGGAGGATTAAGGACAATGAACTATATTCATGACTCGATTTTACTTCAACTCTAGTTTCTGGGGAAGACATTTTCTTGTACTCGTCTACGGATACATGACAATATTCATATTTCATAAGAGTTATGTACACTTATAATAATATTTAAATAATACACATAAATGTTCAAAACCTATATAAATGGAATTATGTATTCATATGTATAATGTTTGCAGTGTTCATACACATTAACAAATCTTAGCTATCAATGACCTGTCAGCAGTAGTGACAATAATACATATTTTTTTTTATATTTTCCACAATAAGTATAAAAAAGTTAAGTATATACTTATCTTAGTTTTACCAGACAACTGAGCTGATTAACAGCTCTCCCAGGCCTGGCCCGAAGGATTAGATATATAATATATGTGGCTAGAACTAACTAACCCATCAGCTTATTGTGGGATCCGAACCACATTATATCGAGAAAAAGAATAACTATCACCAGAAATAAATTCCTCTGATTCAACGTTGGCCGAGCGGAGAATCGAACCTCAGACCACCGGATTGGTAGCCGAGAGCGAAAACCACTTGTCTAACGAGGAACTACAATAAGTATCAAAATAATTCTGTCTGCGATCTCAAAGTAGTGGTATGTGGCATCAATAACTCTCATCTTCTCTCTCTCTCATCTCTCTCTCTCTCTCTCTCTCTCTCTCTCTCTCTCTCTCTCTCTGTTGTAAACAGTCTGCAATGTAAGGATGATCACTTTGCCCTTCATTCTTTGCCTAAAAGTTTAATAAATAAATAAAATATAAAATAAAAATCAGATTTTCAGGTTAAAAATTTTTCTTCCAAGACCCAAAAGAGGCTTTTTACTTCCCCTTTTGAGAGAGAGAGAGAGAGAGAGAGAGAGAGAGAGCAATGCTTGTAACGTGCGCATAAAACTTCTATATTAATAGATTTTGCGTCACGAAAATAGAAACCTTGGGGAGACAATTAAACAACAACAAAGATTTCTGCCCTCAAGTAGAGAATAATTTCCCATCGGCTGTCCTAAAAAAAATGATAATAATAATAAAAAAATAAAAAATCCATCTGACAGATAAAAAAAAACTTTTTTGTAGATATATAAAAATAAAAAGGGGGGGAGGGGGGGAGAGAAGGGTTATTCAGTATAAATTCAATTTTGAGGACCGAATGAATGTACAGGAAAAGAAGAGGAGCCGATTGGATCCCCCGTTTTTTTCTTCTTCCTTCCATAAATCGGAAAGGAATTTCCACCGCTCGTTGTTCTCGCCTCTCTTCCATAC
>NC_087214.1:18378492-18408492 GCF_015104395.2 Macrobrachium nipponense | reverse complement strand
AGTTACAATTTTGTGGCAATTACTCAGCTGATTTTTGTCAACACATATCATACTACATATGTTTTTAAGAGAAAAAAATGTTTTTCCAACTAACATATACTGTTACCTGATAGAAACATCGATTACTGTAAACTGAATGGTGGGCATTGATAAAGGTAAGTACACGTAAATTGCATGTTGCTTCACTATTTTCAAACTTCAGGGCTTGAACTTCCGTTTCTTCGAACTCCTGGAATGCTCAGCAGCAGGGAGGTCTCTCTTCAGAGTCCAACAGTAGTCAGCATCATGACTGCATCCCACGCGACCCTGATACCTGGTCTCCATCTCTTTCATGTCCTGATGGAATCTCTCCCCTTGCTCGTCACTCATTGAACCCAGGTTCTCAGGAAACCGGGAACCGGTCCATATGTGAAAATAGGTAGTGCATCTTGACGCTCATGTTGCAGCCCAGGTTTCCGAAAGCAGTCAGCATGTTTTGACAAGTTCTGCGTAGTTTCTGCCTCATTGTTGCCAAGAAAGTTCTTCACTACCAAAACAAATGCTTCCACGCTTCCAGTTTCCACTTCGTTCATTGAGTTTTTCGAACTCTGGATCTCTGATGAGCTGATGGATCTGAGGACCGTCAGATGCCAGCTTTCAACTTCTCCATGGTCAATCCTGGAAAAACCTGGCACAAGTAAGTGAAGCAGTCACCATCCTTGTCCACCAGCCTTAGGCCTGTGAACTGCTTGATTAAGCCGAGCTTGATGTGCAGCGGGGTGGAAAGAGTATTCTGTCTCTGTCCACCAAAGGGTCGTTGATGACGTTCCTTTCTTTGCAAGGCACCAATTCCTCCCACACAGGCCAGTCCTTCTTCGTGTAATGCTGAGCACACGGTCCCTACTATCCACAGCACAGAAAACATGGGTACTTGGTGAAGCCAGACTGTTGTCCCAACAAAAAGTTCACCATCTTCAGGTCAACACAAATAAACCACTTATGCTGACCATAACCAATTTTCTCCCGCACATACTCATCGCTTCATACTTCTCCTTAAGTGTAGTCGAGTGAGCCAGGGGGTTATAGAGGCAAACTGGTTGCCGTTGCGTAGCAGAACACATTTCAGTGATCGCTTGCTGCTGTCAATGAACAGTCTCCAATCTTTGGGTTCGTACTGTGGCACTCCAAGCTTGAGCAGAAGCTGCGCAATATCTCCACAGTACACCAAGTCCTTCTCTTCAGAGAAAAAAAGAGGTACTCTTGATGCCTGTTGCGGAAGAAGCTGATGCGAGCACTGACAGAGAGGAGTTTTTTTTCCTTCAGTCTGAATGCCAAAAGTTCGGCATAGTCCTTTGACAAGCTGAGGTCGCGAACTAGATCATTCAACTCCTTTTGGGAAAGTGGATGTGGAGCATCATCTTCAAGAACCACTTACTTCTTCTTCTTCTTCTTCATGTCCTTCAATACTGGAGGCATACTTCGTCACTAATGTCAAGAAGTTTTCCGAAGATAGGCACTGGAATTTCGTCACAATGAGCTACAGGACGACGTGCTGATTGAAGATCAGGATACTTGAGGCTGCCCCTGGTCTTTCTGTTGATCCCAGTCACATCAACAGCGCAAGAAGTAGCAGTCAGTGATGATGGTTTGTCGGCTTCTCCAAACCATGGGAATTCCAAATTTCAGACTCCTCTTGCCATTGGTCCACCCACGTAGAGTCTCGGTGCATGCCTTGCACACCATGTGTGGCGCCCAAGCTTTATCCTGGTCACCAAGTTTAATACCAAAATAAGCATGGTAAGCACGCCTTATGAAAACTTGTGACTGGCTTCCTATTAGGAGCAATGGTGTAGTCTCCACATAGTAGCAGAACAACGTCGGGCTTATTTCTGCACGATCTTCTGGCCGAAGCCATCTCATTCACCCTGCAAAACAAAAATATGTACAAATTAGTCATAAGTTGGCGCATGTAGGTATTGTACATTCTCAGAGTTCGTTATTTCAAGAAATACAACAACTTTTTTTGTAACATCACAAAATTACAACCAGCGGCTTCACGTTTAGTTGCCACTTCCACTGTACACAACCACCGCAGCCCACCGCGTTCCGTGTTGGCGCCACCAGCACGACAACGCAAATATTCCGCAACAACACACTAAGCGAAAACACCCCGTACATGCGCTGGTGGAACTTCCTATACACTTCGTTGGGCGGCTGCCCCATTAAGTTAGTTTTGATTCACCAACTTTATGCTTTGCCGCACCAATGTTTGAAGATTTCGAGGTTTTATGACTTTTCGACATAATCACCCAGAACTATCGGACCTGAATACTATTGTCATTAAAATAATAATTTCCAATAAAAAAAATATTCGACATGGCATTTTACTCCCACCAACTTCTAAAATGCTCCAAACAAGCGTACATGGTGAACAAAAACGTAAAATACGACATGTGGCCACAGTTAAAAAACTTGACCTGATTGAGCAAAACCAATGTGAGTTTTGGATTCAGCGCATCGGATTCGTCCTAAATCAGCTGAAAAAACGCAGACAACAAATTTGTTGTTGACCAAGCTAGATTATCTATATAATCTAGCTTGCTTTTCTTTTTGAGAATTCGACATCCACCGATATCAAACAACCTTGCCTCCTCTCCCTCTTCTCTGACCCTCCCAAAACCACCTACGTCAATGACCCTTTGTGTGGAGTTATGGCTGGTTACACGTTTTCAATTTTTACTGTTATTTACGCTTGGTTTAGAGGCATCGTCTTTTGTTTTGGATGGGAATTCTGAAAACTCTATGGAAATAATAATGGAAAGCTAGATATATTAAAATAAAATACCTTATTATGATCAAATCTTTGCATATAGGCCTAATTTGCCGTCAAGAAGCTTCAGTCTACGATAGGCAGACACCATTGTTTCTCATCTCGCAAAGTCGCCTTGAAAGGTCCGATCCTCTGATACCTTATACTTCCAAAGATCCGCAAGTACATTATTATTACAAAATATTAAATTAAACAATAATATTAGATAGGCAACAGGGCTAATAGGCCTATACAAAACCATGAAAAAAACCACGGTTTGTTTAATAACCAGAATAAAAAAAATGGTTTTAAATTCCGGGCATACAACACACATTCCCGAAACCCTCCTTACTGACAACATTCATTTCATTTTGCAGACCGTATTACGCCAGGTAACATCAGCGATGCCATAAAACAGCCTACCTAATAATAAATCGCCCGGCTGTGATGGTCTTCCTGCAGAGGCCTTCAAACTCTGCCATCCGATAATTTACATTTTGCTAGCTGCCCTATTCAATGCGTGCATAATTCATCTCCAGTTCTTAGACTCCCTACTCTTAGTTCACTTGATACCATTAATCAAAAACAAGCTAAAGGATGCAGCTGACCCTGGCAACTACCGGCCGATTGCAATCACAACGATCGCATCGAAGATACTTGAGTCTGTTCTTCTAGTTAGACTTCTCCCCTTTTTACACACCACTGACAACCAGTTCGGGTTGTTAAAGCAAACCACTCAACCGACACCTGCATCTACATACTGAAAGAATTGCTTAATTACTACCTATCATCAGCCTCTCCTATTTTCCTTTGTTTTGTAGATGTGAGAAAAGCATTTGACAGAGTAAACTACCTGAAGCTCTTCCTGAAGCTGCATAAAAGGGGCACACCCCTGTACCTAATTGGCATTTTACATTGCTGGTTCTCCACACAGCAATTCTGTGTCAAATGGGGTAACGTGTTATCTTACACCTTCGGCTCCCTAAACGGGCTCCGGCAAGGGGGCATTCTCTCTCCATTACCCTGTTTAATACTTACACAGATGACTGAATGTCAAACTGAACTGCGCTCCCAATCGGATGCACCGTCAATGAAGCAAACTATAAAACAACCTCTGTTACGCCGACGATATGGTTCTGATTTCCCCATCAGTGCAAGGTCTCCAACGACTCATCGACACCTGCCGCCAATATGCAGAGGAATTTGATATAATCTTCAACGAAACCAAGACCCAGTGCATGTCGCTGCTCCGAGATCGCTTAAGCATATTGCAGAACCTCAAATTTTCCTCGGAAACCATCGGCTGGAATTTGTGCACGAATTTCCGTATTGGGTCACATTATCACCAACGACCTAAAGATACGGCAGACATTGAACAGAGGCGTCGTAAACTATGTGCAGCTGGCAACATGATTGCAAGGAGGTTTGCCTTCTGTCACCGAGACGTGAAACTGCTTCTATTCCGCTCGTACTGCTACAGTATCTATGGGTGTTCCCTCTGGACGAACTATACCCAAGAGACCTTGAGACGCATCACTGTTGTGCAGAATGACATTCTGAGACGCCTCACAAACACTCCCCGCTACCACTCCGCCACCACAGATGTTCATTGAAAACCACCTGGACAATTTAAAAAAAAAATCATTGTTAGGCGAACAATGTCCAGTCTGGTAACCCGAGTGAGAAACAGCAGCAACTCGCTCATACAAAGCATCTAAGGAGTGAAGCAAGAAGAAGATCTAAATTGTGGGAAAGATGGGGAAAATGAGGCCTTTGTCCACCCCTAAAGGACTTAATCTCTGTATTGGCAAGATGTCATCTGCAGTTTTTGTCATTATTACATTTATGCTGATATTTTAATTTTTCATTATTACTGTGATTCCTATCAAGTTAAAGTTTTATTTACATTTAATTTATGTATTAAGCCCTCTGGACCTGACTACTGTAACCACCTAAGGTCTCTAGTTGAAATTTGAGTTATTATAATATGTGCACAACTGTTATTACTCGCAATGCATTTTTTTTTCTCACCAATATTATTACTGTTATTACCAGTATGATGATTACTAGCTTTTATGCTACCTCAGCTATATGGATGGAAGTGCCGATTATTCATTTTCTTTTTCTATTTTATCATATCTCATGTATCTAGATTGTGTATGTTACTGTCTGTATCTTGTATACTCAATGTATATGGCCCCGAGCTGAAATAAAACATATTATTATTATTATTATTATTATTATGCAGGTGACGACATTCTACAAATGAAAAATCCAAAAATAGACGAAGAATTAACACACGAGTCTAGAGATATTCAAAAGTAAAACTCCTCCCATAAACAACCGGAACACCAAGGCATTCCCTCTTCTCTCCAACAGCTTTAAAAGCTTTTGCGTGACTTTGCTCCCTCCAAAAGTATTGTGGCTGTCCTCTTATAAAGAAACTAACAAGAAATTCTCTCGCGCCATGGAGCCTAAGACTGGATTAAAACTTCACGCGGAGAGAGAGAGAGAGAGAGAGAGAGAGAGAGAGAGAGAGAGAGAGAGAGAGAGAGAAATTGGTTTTAAGGTAATGAACAGTAATGATTTCAAACCCTTATTTAAGCATATTCGACCACACAAACTTGGAAACGACGTTTCCTTTTGATATAGCAAAAACAACTACGATAATATAATTACAATAATAATAATAACAGTCGCATAACATATAATCGGCAATTCACCAGACTATGGATGATAATAATAATAATAAAATAATATATTAAGTTAAGATGAACCAAAACACAAAAAACAGCCTCTCTGCTCTCCCAAGACAGACCACCACCAAGGCGTTTCACTAACTTGTAACAAAATGAGTAATACGACTTAATTTTACACAGAAAACATATTTCTGTAACTTCGACATCATCCAAAGAAGTCTTGTAAAAATTTACAAGGGGAAAATAAAGAAAAAAAATTGATTCCTTTCCGAAGTGACCCAGATCACAATTCAAACCGTTTCAAATAAAACTCCTCTTTCTCTTTCTCTTTCAAGCAGCAATCTTGTCCAGGCAATAAATGCAGTAAAAGGGTAAAGTGTCACTCGGGAACGGGGCAAAAACAGAAAAGAAGGGCAACAGAAAAGGAAATATTTTCAGTTCTTCAGCAGAAAGAGTTAACGTTCTAGTGGAGTCTGTGATTAAAGTCAACATTGATAGAAAATGGGATTCATGACGCGTCTGAACAGATAAGAGATGAAAATGAATAATTACTATACTGATTTATAAGTTATAAATCAATATAGTAATTATAATTTCCTTTTTCCGGTTTTGTACGAAGACTCCTTGTCTGAAGGCAGACAGAAAATAAGAAATAAAGGAATGGCGCCATTGATGTCATTGCATTAGGCCAATCTTCCTGAGAAACCTCGTCACAAAAACGTATAACAAAACAAACCGAGCGTTCCTTTCCGTCGGCCTCTCTGTCGTCTTTCAAAGAAAATATCATTTCGTGCAGAAGACCATTACACGCAAAAAGAAGATATTCATTTAAATAATTTAAATAAAAGAATTTTTCGCAGCTTATACGATATTCTACACTTTGTGAAAGCTTAAATATCTTTGCTTAATGAAGTCGATGTCTGGAGGTTTATGTTCATCTTAGCCCCCTGAAAGCGATCACGACTCCTGATCCAAGATTCAGGGGAATCAGACGCTACATTCCAGCATTCCAGTTCCAGTGAATCCTGGAAATTAAAGAACAAATAACAACAAATACAACCAGGAACCACAAGGACATAACACAATCCGTAGGATAAGGATATCCTTCCATAACATCCTTCACCTCTGACACTTCTCGTTCGTCACCAAGTACAGATTAGGCCTAAGCTTCATTTAACGAAACTTCCTTATTAAAAAGACATCTCTGAGAGAGAGAGAGAGAGAGAGAGAGAGAGAGAGAGAGAGAGAGAGAGAGAGAGAGTATCATAACGAAACACACAAGAGCCCTAGAGATCCAATTATGAGAGGGCTCTGAGATATAAAAGCAGCCATTGGAAGGAATTTGCAATCTGAATAGACCTCAGGAAATTCAATTCTGCCCTGATGAGAAGGCCAAAGATCCGGAAGAAAGATACGATGCCTCGAGCCACTACTACTTCAAGTACGCTCATACAGAAGTAACGATATAGTCCCGATAAAGAGAAGAAAACCAGCTCACTGGTACGAGAGGTGGGAGGTTGGGGGACGGGACTGAAGGTCGCCTAATGGATACTCTGAGACACAGGTGAGATAAAACTCCCATCGAACATCGGAAGGTGAGGAGAGTTTGTTGAAGGAAAGACGCAGGTTTTTTATGAGGAGAAACATAGCCTCTTCGATTATAGGAAAAAAAAGACACTGTAGCTTTTGTCTTACAAGGAAGCCACTAGTGCAAGCTGACAGCCCGAGAAATGCAACGAATAAAGGATAAAACTCGAGGGAGAAAAGAGAGAGAGAGAGAGAGAGAGAGAGAGAGAGAGAGAGAGAGAGAGAGAACAGAATAAAAGAAAGAGCCCCTTGCTACTGAATAAAGGGAGGGAATAGTTTGCATTTTAAAGCTGACCATTAACACGGTGACTTTTTTATGCATACTTACATACATATATATAATATATCTATATCTATCTATATATGTCATATTTATATTATATGGTACTATATATAATATATGTATATATATATATATATATATATATATATATATATATATATATATATATATATATATACATATATATATATATATATATATATATATATATATATATATATATATATATATATGAGACCTTACCTTACAGACCTTACATTTTGTTCGGGTTGCCCCAGGTCCCTCAGTGTGAGGCACCTCTAATGTCTACCAGAGAGTTGCTAGTACATCTTCCGGTATATTTTGCATCTTCCAATCTTGGATGGTCTGGGATGCAGTTTAGATATTTGTCGAGCTTATTCTTAAACACATCTACGCTCACTCCTGATATATTCCTCAGATGAGCTGGCAAGGCATTGAATAAACGCTGCATTATCGATGCTGGTGCATAGTGGATTAATGTACTGTGTGCTTTCCTTATTTTTCATGTTATAGTTTTGGGCACTATTAATCTACCTCTGCTTGCTCTTTCTGATATTTTTAGTTCCATGATAATTTCAGCTATTCCTTCTATCTGTTTCCATGCCTGAATTATCATGTAGCGTTCTCTTCTCCTTTCTAGACTATATAATTTTAAGGATTGTAGTCTTTCTCAGTAGTCAAGGTCCTTAACTTCTTCTATTCTAGCTGTAAAGGACCTTTGTACACTCTCTATTTGTGCAATATCCTTTTGATAGTGTGGGTACCATATCATATTGCAATATTCAAGTGTACTACGAACATATGTTTTATAAAGCATAATCATGTGTTCAGCTTTTCTTGTTTTGAAGTGCTGTAAACAACATTCTTCCCATTTTTGCTTTACATTTGCCAACAGAATTGCTATTTGATCATTGCATAACATGTTCCTATCATCATCACACCAAGGTCTTTAATTCTGCTTCCTTATTTGTGATTGTCTCATTATTAGGTCCCCTATATGCATATAGCTTTCTTTCTCCATAATTTATTGATTCAAATACCATCCTATTTACCTCTGCCCAATCATATACTTTGTTAAGGTCTCTTTGTAGAGCGTTCTTATCTTCATCACAAGTAATTACTCTACTTATTCTTGTGTCATCTGCGAACTACTCACTACCGAATCCTTAACATTACTGTCTATGTCTTCAATCATAATAACAAAACAGTATTGCAGCTAACACCGTACCTTGTGGCACACCGGATATAACCTTGGCTTCATCCGATTTCTCATCGTTTGCAATAACTATCTGTTTTCTGTTGTGTAAAAATTCTTTTAACCATCTTCCTACTTTATCCACGATATGTGTTTTCTAATTTTCTTTGCTAATATATTATGGTCTACCTTGTCAAAAGCTTTTGCAAAAGTCTAGATAAACCACATCTGTTTCATTTCCGCTTTTCATATTTTTGAATATGTTCTCACGGTGGACTAACAGTTGGGTTGTGTACTTTTTCCAGGTACGAAACATGTTGTCCTATATTAAACAAATTAGTTTTTTATTAAATGTTCATAATATTTTCTTCATTACCCTTTCATACACTTTTATAATATGTGATGTTAGACTCACAGGCCTATAATTACTTGCCTCTAGTCTTGATCCACTTTTGAAAGTAGGGGTAATATATGCTAATTGTGCTCATCATAAATCTTGCCTGTATCTACACTTTGTCTTAACCCTTAAACGCCGAAGCGGTAAAAAAAAAAAAAAAATGTCTCCCGTGTGCCGGAGGTGTTTCAGAGTGAGCCGCCGAAGCGGAAAAAATATTTTTTTCAAAAAATCACAGCGCGCTTAGTTTTTCAAGATTAAGAGTTCATTTTTGTCTCCTCATTGGCTGAAGTTTAGTATGCAACCATCAGAAATTGAACAAAAAAAATTATCATTATCATATATAAAATAATGCGATATATGATAGCGCAAAAAAACGAAATTTTTCATATATAATTGTATTCAAATCGCGCTGTGCGCAAAACGGTTAAAGGTAACAAGTTACTTTTTTTTCTTTTTCGTTGTAATTTACACTAAATTGCGATCATTTTGGTATTAACACATTGTAAAACGATAAAAGCAACACAGAGAAAAATATTATCACAAAATAAATCATGAATTCGTAACGCACGGACGTAAACAGATATTTTTTCAAAAATTCACCATAAATCTAAATATTGTCCTAGAGACTTCCAATTTGTTTCAAAATGAAGACAAATGATTGAATATTACTATACTGTAAGAATATTAGCTTACACAAATGCAGTTTTGACCATATCTGACTAGGTAAAGTTGACCGAATGTCGAATTTTTATATATATATTTTTTATATGCAATTATTTCGGAATAAGAAGCTACAACCTTCAAATATTTTGTTTTTTGTTTTATTTTAAAATGAAATTGCGCACATTTTTCATATATAAAACTCTAAAAGAAATGCCTAATATGAAACGGAAACAAATATTCCGAGAATGGAACGTACGCATTTCGGAGATTTGTGGCAGAGAATCCGCGTGCTGAAGGAAGGAAAGATTTTTTTTAAAATAAAACACCATAAATCTAAATATTGTGCTAGAGACTTCGAATTTGTTTCAAGATTAAGATAAATGACTGAATATTACTAGACTGTAAGAGTTTTAGCTTACAATTGCGTTTTTTCGACCATTTCGGTAGAGTCAAAGTTGACTGAACGTGGTTTTTTTTCTATTTATCGTGATTTATATGCAAATATTTCAAAAATGAGGAAAAGCTACAACCTTCAATTATTTATTATTGAATTCTAAATTCAAATTGCGCACATTTTCATATATAAAAAATTTATGTAACGGCTAATTTAAAATGGTGCAAACATTACCACAATCGCACGTATGATTTTTTCGGAAGAGTTACCGCGCGTACGTAAAGAAAAATGTTATTTTTTTCATAAATTCACCATAAATCGAAATATTGTGCTAGAGACTTCAAATTTGTTGCAAACTGAAGGTAAATACTTGAATATTACTAGAATATAAGCGGTTTAGCTTACAATTGCGTTTTTCGACCATTTCGTAGAGTCAAAGTTGACCGAAGGTTGAAAATTTGTCACTTATCATTTTTAATATGAAAATATTTCAAAAATGAGAAAAGCTACAACCTTCAATTATTTTTTATTGAATTCTAAATTAAATTGCGCACATTTTCATATATAAAAATTTATGTAACGGCTAATTTAAAAATGGTGCAAACATTACCACAATCGCATGTATGATTTTTTCGGAAGAGTTACCGCGCGGACGTAAGGAAAAAAGTTTTTTCATAAATTCACCATAAATCGAAATATTGTGCTAGAGACTTCCAATAGTTGCAAAATTAAGTTAAATGATTGAATATTACTAAAATATTAGAGTTTTAGCTTACAATTGCGTTTTTCGACCATTTCGATAGAGTCAAAGTTGACCAAAGGTTGAAATTTTGGCACTTATCGTTATTTATATGAAAATATCTCAAAACTGATAAAAGCTACAATCAGAGTATTTTTTTTTGTTGTATTTTTCATACAAATGCGCACATTTTCATATAATACTTCATGTAACGGCTAATTTAAAATGGTACAAAAAATTATGTCAAAGTGACGAAATAATTTCCGAGATGTGTCACAGATACTTTTAGTGCGGCAAGAAAGAAATTCGCGCTTGCGCGCTGCGTAACGATTGTAAACAAAAACACACCTTGATCCGTGAACTCCCAGCATCCCCCAAGGCGCGTGATTCAAGAGTTTTTGGCTGGTAGGCCTAAAAGTATTTTTCCGCGAATTTTTAAAAAAACTTTTGTATGTCGACGTAAAATACGTCCAGTCGGCACCCCAGAGACAAAAATGTCGACGTAAAAATACGTCCAGTCGGCGGCGTTTAAGGGTTAATAATATTGCAAGTGGCTTTGCGATAGAATGAACTACTTTCTTTAACAAAATAGCAGGAACTCATCAGGCCCTGCTGCAGCTCCATTTTTTAATTTCATTAATAGCCTGCACAATATCAGCTTCATTAATATCTATGTCAGCAAATAAATTCACTATTTTCGTCCCTTATTTTATATCATTATCTTCATTATCTATTCTATGGGGTGAATTTCTCTCTTATATTGTTCTGCCAATATGTTGCAAATTTCCTTTTTTTCATTCGTTAACCTCCCTTCAATTCTTAGAGGGCCTATTTATATTCTTCTTTTTATTCATCTTTTCGCGTATGAGTATAATAGTTTGTTTGTTTTGCTTGATATTTATTAGGATTTTTCTTCCAAGTGCCGTTTTTCATTTTCTTTTGATTGTATAATCTTTTAGTTCTATAACTTTCCATGCATTTTTTTCTTTTGCAAGACCTTTTTTCCACTTTCTGATTTTCTGGAACAAGATCCTTCTGTCTCTTGGTATGCATGACTGATGATTACTTTTCTTCTTTGGTATATATTTATCACACTATTTTCTAATCTAATATTTTATATAATATCGCCGTACACCCTTATGTCATCACTTATGAAAATATTATCCCAATCTTTGTTTAATTCTTCATTTATTTCTGACCATTTTATATTTTTACTGTAGAAGTTGTATTTTCCATATCCTTCCCACTTTTTCATTTCTTGCTATCTCTGTTTTTCACTTGCTTTGGAATGGACTGTTAATTCTATGACATTATGGTCTGAAATACTCGCATTATAAACTATATTTCTTTAACATAATTCATCTCGTTCACAAATACTAAGTCTAAAGTATTTCCTTTCTTGTTGGCAAGTGATTTATTTGTTGAATGTTGTATTCTAGTAGCATATCTAATAGCTTTTCGAATTGCCTCTTTTTCTTCTGCACTACTATTACTACTCTTTTTTATATGTATAAGTACAACCACAATCTCCTATTCGTTCTTTCCAGTCTACGAAAGGAAAGTTGAAGTCTCCAGATAGGAGAATAATCCAGTCCTTGTGATTTCAACATATATCATCCAATTTTTTCTATTATTAAGTCAAACTCTTTAGTATTAGGAGGTCTATATATTACTATGTTTATTAATTTTTCAGATTCAAATTCTACCGCTATTAGTTCACATTCTGAGTTACTATATTTCTCATAGAGAGAGAGAGAGAGAGAGAGAGAGAGAGAGAGAGAGAGAGAGAGAGAGAGAGAGAGAGAGAGACTAATACTAGACTTCCTAATACTAGGTTCTACGTCATCAAGGTGACAACCTTGCAATGACAAACCAGACATTGACAAAGGTTTCTGTCCTTAGGTATAAAAGACAAGTAAAAAAAAATGCTTTACCATCGACTGTGTGGAAAACCAATCCACCCGACGGATAAAAAGAAAAAAATATTTGCTCTTGAATAAATGCAACTCGGTCTTTTTCACGAATATATAAAAATCAAGAAAAGGGGATGAGGGAGGAGAAAGAGAGACAGAATAAAACCAATTTTGAGGACGAATGTCACACAAGAGAGAGAGAGAGAGAGAGAGAGAGAGAGAGAGAGAGAGAGAGAGAGAGTGTCCAATCGTTGTCCTAACCTCTCTTCGATACAGAAGTCAGCTTTCCCCTAAAAAAACTAGTGCAAAATAAAGAGCATTCATGAAGACCTACAGGGTGAAACAGAAACTAAATTCGAGAGATCTTGAGTAACCGACATCAAAAGCTGTTATCACTGTATCCGCACGAGGGAACATTCAATTGTTCACCATAAGAGCACAATTTTCTTGGAATACAACAGAACTGTTTAAAAGACAACCAATTTCTCAGAGAGAGGAGAGAGAGAGAGAGAGCAGAGAGAGAGGAGAGAGAGAGAGAGAGAGAGGAGAGATTACTTACAAGACAGTGACAAGAGGGAGTTGGAGTGGTTGGACAGCAAGGTAAAAGATCCAGAGAGGGTAAAACTTGGAGAAATTCCACTTCAAATTGTAATAGAAAAAGACTCCTGGAGTCTGGAAATAATGAATGAAATGAAGGCATCTTCGCCGTGACCGAATCTATCTTCTCCTACATCAACGACGTAACATCGCTTCTGTCTTTCATTGACTGAGAGAATGAATCAGCTGTCGAGGGAAAATAGAGGCTGGAAAGAGAGTGAGGGCGAATCAGTCTCACCATCACCAGAGGCTCCATCCAGACGGGACCTGGAATGATAATGATAAAGAGTCTACAATGATTCTACTCATTCTTGATCAATGGTGACGTTAGGTCACAATTAAATGACATATTCGCTACTCATAATCAATTTGTGTGGGGAAGGGGGCAGAAGAAGGGGAGGGGGAGGCGTTTGATCTCGTGCCCTATCAACCATTAACCAAAGTCGTTAAATATGACGATTATACGATCTCTCTCTCTCTCTCTCTCTCTCTCTCTCTCTCTCTCTCTCTCTCTCTCTCTCTCTGTAGTAGTGGAATCTTCTGGTAAACACAGCTCTCGAAAGCACAAAGAAATCAGAAAAGTTTCTCTCTCATATTACTTCCACAAGAGCTGCTCATCTCAAGGCGTCAGCGTTGAAATGATCGCATTAGACATAACAGAGATTAGTTTCCTTTCGCTGTTTGGATTCGGGATTCAATCTCAATATGTTTACACGAGCCGAGGAGGGATATCATGTGTGTGTGAGAGAGAGAGAGAGAGAGAGAGAGAGAGAGAGAGAGCCAAATCCTCCTTTATCTCGTCCAAGGGGGCTTTAGGAAGATAGAAATTCACACTGAAAGCGTCAAGACTTCTATTTCAGGCTTAATCTATTAGGTCATGAGTTCCAATAATCATTTTTTTTTTTTATTTAAAGACTGACGATGAATGAGAGGATAATCTTTTAGTTCTTTGTCCAAATTAAAAATGAACTAACATTGGATAAATGGACTTAAGGAGGGCATTAATGATTAATTATTCCAAAATGTGAGAGAGAGAGAGAGAGAGAGATGAGAGAGAGAGAGAGAGATTCTCGAAGGCTGGATGGAGAAACCATGAGGTGCAATGCAACTCCAATTGCAATATGATCCTTGCGACGTCTAAGAGACAATGACGCCTTTCTGCTTGTAGAATTCAATCTGCTACCTAATTGAGCTCCCTCTACCCACCACTGATAACTCAACAGTTATCATAACTAAATACCATAAAAATACCTCAGTTTTTAAGGTAAATAAGCCTCGATATAAATCTTGTAGTTTTCCCAAACAATCGAGGTCTCCAGGGGGTCTGGCTGGGAAAGGAAAGGTACCCACCTCATCGGCTGACATCTCTCTAGATTTCCCCTTGTAACTTCTAAATTAAATCCTAATACTCGAGAACCGCCTTATAGGATGTGTGGGGAGGGTGTGTCTAGGTAGGGGTAGGATGGAGGAAGGATTAGGGCTTAGGGAAGAGAGGAGGAGGAAACAGGGAGATATTCCTCGTTAGTGAGGCCTTGAACATAATATCTGACATGGTTGGTCTCTCTCTCTGTGTGTGTGTGTTTTGTTTTCTAGCCGTGATGAAGACTTGCAAAAGAAAGGACTCGTTCACTTTCGATAAAAAATGTCAAAAAAGGAAAAATTCTAAATGAAACATTATAAATATTGATCTATTTCTTAATGCTAACCTAAACTGAATGATAAAACTATAATTTACCATCTTATTATAGTATAGTAACTATGATTATGATTTATAATCAATGATACTTTTGTGGCTACGAATAAAACAAAATAATAAAAACAGGTGATTATAGAGTGAGAAATAAATAATTTAATGAACAGATACATTCTTTGTGAAGTAACAAAAACAAAATTCCTCTTATTATTACACATCTTCAGATAGATAACTAGACCAATAAAAATCACATTAATGATGCCATTACAAGTTGTACACAATGAGGACCGGGTCAACAGCTAGGGAATAAATGTTATTTATGAATGGTATACATCTCCTCTAATCAAACTATACTTATTTCTCTCTCATTTTTATACAGCTTCATTCTTCATGTCAATCTCACACCAGGTAAAATTAGATAGTATCCATTTTTTTGTTTTTGCCGCTGAGAAAGGAAAGCAACACGAAAAATCAAATCGTTCTTCAATCGCTAATCTCTCTTATCTTTCATTTCTTAAAACCACAAACTTCCTCCCACCCACTTCTTGAACTTCCTCATATGAACAGTGATCAAGGGGCTCCCCCATCTTCCCAACATGGAACCGTTTCCTACGAAACTGAGGAGAGAAATTGATTCTCACGAGGACTCATCAAAGGAAGAGATTGCTCCAACTGCACAGGAAGACCTTCAATATTAGTGTCCATCAGCGCAGCTTGGTACCTCGAAATTTCAAAGGTCTGGGATTAGGTATATGTATATTGGGAGTTATGAACAATTACGAGGAAATGGATGGAAATACCACGAGTAATACACAAACCACTCTGAACGTCACCTCTCTCTCTCTCTCTCTCTCTCTCTCTCTCTCTCTCTCTCTCTCTCTCTCTCTCTCTCACGTTTACGTTTAATGGTAACATATATTGTATTTACTGAAGGTCAGTATTTTTCAGCATAAATGCGTAAAATAACGAAATTTTGAAAACAAATGACTAGACATCTTTAAGCCTTAATGAACAGTTATTCTTCTCAGATAGGCAGGTACTCCCTCTTCTGATTCCTAGGAAATGCTTGGTGTGTGTGTGTGTGTGTGTGTGTGTGTGTGAGAGAGAGAGAGAGAGAGAGAGCCCCATCATCATATGATTTAAATAATAACAAGGATTTAGGCCTACTGTTCTTATTACTATACAAACAAAAAGCAATTTCCTACTCTTGACAGAGGCCTTTAGTTTAGTATAATATACGAGAGAGGGAGAGATGAGAGAGAGAGAGAGAGAGAGAGAGAGAGAGATGAGAGAGAGAGTTCTCAAAGACAGTCGACTACAACCCACAAATTCATCAATAATTTTTCGACAAACTTTTAATTTTTAATTTAAACCGACTCCAAGTTCTATGTATTTAGAAGCTTGTATAAGGCAGTATCACTCACACAAATACATACAAACACAGGCACACAAACACAAAGTCAATACAAAGCGAAAAAGCCTGGGATCCAGATCACGTAAGAAGCGATTCCTGATAAATATTCCATTACAACTTTCCCATTCATTGCTGAAAGTGATCACTGTGACAGGTGCTTATTCCGAGTTTGACAATCATTAGGTGTTCACATGGATTCTCTCTCTCTCTCTCTCTCTCTCTCTCTCTCTCTCTCTCTCTCTCTCTCTCTTCTCTCTCTCTCTCTCTCTTGTTTTATTATTTTTTTCATTCTCCTGTTATTTGGAAGTCGTCAGCAGTGGCATTACAAATGTACATACACAAACATATATGTATGTGCATTTACTTTAGAAAAATTCAACTCCACAGCTGATTCGGAAAACGGAATAAGGTTTTGTACAAAACGATCACATTTTATCGTGAAATGGAAACAGAAATTACCATTAATTACCTCCTAAATACTGGTCTAAATGTTGGTGGCATAAATTACAATAATTACCTTTAGCCATTTCCAATTGTTGCAGTTTTATGACGCTCCCAAATCGAATAGAATTTAAACCCCAAAAGAAATTCTGTTTTGGGGATCAGCTTCTCACTAAGTTTTTGCTTCCACATCAAAAAAGGTTGATAAGTTAACAACAGTAAGAGGAGTACGAATCTCTGGCAACCGCTTGTTGTCACTACCAATAAATCATCAACTTGTATTCAACATGTTTGTGTTGTGTGTCCGGCAAGTTGCTGACAAGTAGTGATAGAAAATTTTATAGTAGTATAGACGTACCCTCCCTCCCTGCTCTCTCCTTCCAGGAAGAAGGAATGACTGAGAACTGCATCCCCTTTCATACCACAGCTTCTAACCTCCAGGATCATTCCCGTGAGGGAACAGAAGAGCATCGCGCAGATGAGCTTCACCCAACGACAGACATCCAATGTTCATCCATCCTGCAATCCATCAACCCAAACACAGTCTTCTTTCCCTCTCACAGATGAAAGGCAGGCTGATCTGATGAAATTTAGGCTGCCAAGTCAAGCACGGGGGTGAGGGGATGAGGGGACATTTTTGGTCATTCAGTTCTTGAGACAGCTTAGAGAATTGGAGTTGGAGTGGTTGGACGGCAAGACAAGGAGACCCAGAATATAAAGGAGATGAAGTACGAAGAACTAAAGGTGGAACTGAGAGAAAGCCCAACAGCTGCAATAAGACTACAAATATATCAATAGAATCAAACATAAAAAACGAAGCCACAACTTATCCGGAAAATCATTTAGAGGATACCTGACCGTGAACATGAAGGATAAACGAAGGACAGCACAGCAATAGCAGCAGTAAATCCTAAAAGGGCATCCTTAGCTCCCGTGAAAGCGGGAAGGCTTCCAGGAATCCTTTGAAATCCACCTTGCTCCTACATTCTGGAAAAGAAGCTTCAAGCTCAAGGAGGAGTTTGACGTCAACACCTGTGACATTCCTGCAGCAGCAGAAGAGAGGAGGCGCCCTAAAGGGGTTACGCCCTTTTGGGCAACAGCTGTCGATAATCTAGTAGCTGCATTTTTTTTTTTTTTTTTTGTTCGCCATTCGCCAACCGGGCCGATAACAAACACGAACACCCACCCATCCCACCAAACCACATAGGCAACCTACGTCAATGACCATTTGGTCTGGAGTTATGGCAGGTCTTCAATTTGTTTAAATTTTACTTATATTTGCGCTTGATTTAGAAGCGTCAACTTCTGTGTTTTTTTTTTTTTCTTTTTTTTTTTCTTTTTGGAGGAAAAATCACTGGAAACTTAAATCTGCTTAAAATCACTATCTCTTCTATGATCAAATCCTTGCATTATAGGCCTAATTTGCCTTTGTGAAGATTTAGCCTACGAAAAAACAAAAATCAAAATTAACACCAAAGTCAAAAAGGTTTCAGAATTGCCTAATCCAACTACCCAAGCCATTAATGGGGCTTGGCTCCCCCCTTCTTGTTCCAACCCACTTTTCGGGTCCTTGTAATAAAGATTAAGCCTCGAGGTCAGATTTGATTCAAACGATCTATAAACTCTCTAAGAATGAAGAAAACAATGAAGTATAATTTTTTGTGACGAAAATTGAGATAGCCAAACTTGAAAGCGTCTAGAACATTCTCTCAAATAACCAAAGTAACTTCATATCATGGCGGTATTCGAAAACGCAAATGGGTTAGCCAATCTATGAGTGAGAGAGAGAGAGAGAGAGAGAGGAGAGAGAGAGAGAGAGAGAGAGAGCGCACATACCAATCTTTGCATAAAACTGATTGATTCTTAAGGAAATGAGCAAACTTGTGTCATGTTAATCTTATGTTAGATTCTGTAAAATCTTAAATAAATAAAATAAATACATAAAGGTTTAGAAAAATCATCCAAAACCCAATGAGTTGAAATGAAGAGGGATAACTGAATCCAGAGCCGGCGAGAACTAAAAAGCCCCAAAATGGATTTTCTGAAGTAAATGAGGCCAAAGAGCGACAAAGACCCTTTCAGAAATGAAATTCTTCTCTGGTAAACAAATCCTCCGGAGCGGTTTTCCTTCCTCTGTTCAAATTCCATCCTGCAAATATTACCACAGTTCACATATCCACTGAAACAACTGCCCTTTCTCTGAGTACAGAACTGATCTGGCAGCGAGACAAAAATACCCTGAATCTTCCGCCTGAATTCGACAGCCACAGAACTTCTATTAAGACCTTTCACTCTCCCCCCAGTGTCATTACTGAGCCGATAATAGAGTTAATTTCTACTGGGGGATAAAAACCATTAGTACCTTTTGGACTGTAAGTAAACTAAAGGCTCGGGGAGAGAGAGAGAGAGAGAGAGAGAGAGAGAGAGAGAGAGAGAGAGAGAGAGAGAGAGCACTTGTAACACAGAAAAATAAACAAAGGAAATGAAAACCCCACTATGAAACTTAAAAATCAATGTATATGGAAAACCAACATTGCAATCTGACGATCGCTTACACATCTACAAATACAAACATTTATACAATAATACAGAACACAAAAGCCAAGAAATATTACAATAAGTAAGGACTCCTCTACAGAACCGCCCGATAGAGTTACTCCTGGCATCCCAATGATGTTTTCTTTCCTGTTCCGACAAACATCGAAAAGAAGACCCTGATTATTGCATCATAAGACTTGATGCTCTGCCACTGAGGACCAGAATCGGACTGGATATGAAACCTTTCAATTCCTCGATACAATAGACAGGGCCATGCTGATTCTCCCATACAGGAGGCAGAGAGAGAGAGAGAGAGAGAGAGAGAGAGAGAGAGAGAGAGAGAGAGAGAGAGAGAGAAATCATGTCAGCTGGCACCTCAGAAAGATCTATCTAACTATCCACGTTTCATATCCTAAAGCAAAAAATATTATACCAAATGATCTTCGTATACTGATTTTCATTCCTTAATTCATTTGAAAATGCGTTAGAGAGAGAGAGAGAGAGAGAGAGAGAGAATTGCACTGTATAATCCAGTTACCACCAACAATCCTCTTAAATAGTGAATCCGAAAGTATCCCAAAATTCATAAGATTTTCTAACATTTTCTTTCCACACAAAAAAGGGGAAATAATGAAAAGGAATTGTTGTACACAAGGAGGCCATCAACAGACGCTGGATTAGCGATAAAAACTGAGAAAATCTGTAAATGTGAATTATTATTATACACACGTCTTCTGTTTTCAGCATCTGTAACTAAGTTCCTGATCATATTGGAATGCATACAAGGGTATATGTATGAATGTATGTACTAATGTATGATATGCCATTTTCAAATTTTTATTTTTATCTATAGGATATAAATATGTGTGTGCGTGTTTATAAAGACTTACAAATATACATTACGATTTGAAGAAGACCTATTGAAAAAATTCAGGAGCTCTACAGAAGCGCAATAAAAGAAGATTAATATCTCATTGTCAATAAAAGGAATATAAAGACTTCCAGGTGAGAGACACTTTCTCAAACCCAGTGACCAAAAGACGCTTCTTTCTTTGTTGTTTGTGAAATAATAATTTTATGAAGAATGCCAGGAAAGGAAGTCTGATCTCAAGGCCTTTATGGAAAAGAGGAGGAGGAGGAGGAGGAGAGGAGGAGGTAGGAGGAGGAGGAGGAGGAGGAACCCATGCATAAGGGATGAAGAGTCCTCTCGCGTCGCTTCAGGATGGAAAAGAGAAGAACAAGAGAAGCGTCATGAATAACTATGGAGTTTCTGAGAGAGTTCAGGTAGACAAAAACCAACAAACCCTCTCCAACTTTCTCCTCTGTCAAGAAAGGGGCAAAATAAATAAAAACTTTGCCTGTGGATGAAAAAAATTAGGTTTTTATACAGGAATTCAAGAGCGGAGACCGAGACAGAGAGAAGAGGAAGGGTAGATAGAGGCTGAAGGAATTTAAAGGAAAAATGAAAGATATGAATTGAATGTGTCTACATTCGTGTGACTGATGGAATGTCTACATCATCTTGTTTGGATGATTTTTTCAATTTTTTATTTCAATCTGTTGCCTGGAATATTCGATCAATATAAAAACTAATAAGTTCAATAAAACTGCGTCGAAATATTATATTCTTAACAAATCTGAACTGATAATTGATAGCTATAAAGATTTATGTCAATACTAGACGCTGACACAACCCTCTCTCACCTTCAATCAACTGTGAACCCAGAAAACAAGTGATAAATGCTCCGAAGAAACCGTCGGCGCAATCGAGTTTTCTGTACAGCTTATCATTAAGGTGTTCTTGGTATAATGCCTGCATGAGCCGCGTCCAATGAAACTCTCAGCCGGTCTTGGTGGCTTGTTGTTGTTGCGTTGCCAGTCGCACGATTATGGATATCTTTAACTTAAGATAAAAAAAAAAATAATAAAAGATACTGAGGCTAAAGGGCTGCAATTTGGCCAGGTGTCAGGTGTGAGTGGAATGACCTGCCAACATCCCTCAGCTGTTGTCATTCAGGGGACACTGACAATGGAAACCACTTCAAAGTTTATCGTTTACTGAATGTTTTTCGAGAAAGATGATTTAGGCCTATGGACCTATATACGGGGAGAGAGAGAGAGAGAGAGAGAGAGAGAGAGAGAGAGAAGGGTTATTTGTTGGCTGAGCCTAGTGGTACTTGACCTAATAAATCTCTTTCGGACAAATCGTGATTTAATCAGAAGAATTTCTAAAGTAAGAAGCAACGGGTTCAGCAATTACTCTCAAATATCCCGTGACAATAAAAATGCTAAGCTAGCTTTTTTTCCACAAAAGCAGCTTCGCGTCACATATAAACGCACAAATATACGCAAATGAACACAAACAATTCCGTGGCCAGAAGGCAAAAATGTATACAGTGGTCCCATATTATCTGCAGGCATAATTTACGTGAGAAAATGGAAAAAATCTAAAAAGCAAAGGAAGGTTCCACAGATTCTAGAAATCGATGTGATCCTAAGAACTGTAGTGAATGGAGAGGCTGCTTTTACTGGTAAGAATGTTTGACACATTTCCCCACGAATTTATTCAAGAAAATAACTGAAAGACTGCAGCCCTAAGCAATGGTGTAATGGCGACGATGCAAGGCGGTTCCAAGAGAAGATGCCAAAACAAGAAAACGGAGAAGAACACAGATAACAGAAGAAAGAAATTCCAAAACCAACAATGAAATCGCGGAAAAATGGACAGGAAAAATGCAAGTCTCAAAGGCTTACTAAAACCTGGTCTTATCTGAAAAAATGTATCCATCGGACACGCCAATCAAATGTCTCTCCCTGGAACACTCGTTCACAATTTTATTGCCTATCAGAGAATATTTTCAGAGAGAGAGAGAGAGAGAGAGGAGAGAGAGAGAGAGAGAGATTAAAGGAAGAGGTGATATATAAGAAAACCGATACACCTAAAATTCAGGGGAGAGAGAAAACAGGAATGCATTTGCCTCTCACTGGAACACTTGTAGGTGAGAAGACTCCTTTATTGAGGGGTTAAGCAAAGGTTTATTTTCTCTTCCTCTGCAACAAGATTAGACTGAAAGTCATTCCTTCATATAAGGGATAACTTTGCTGTTTTTCCTTTAATTTCTAGACGCAAACATTAGTTATTTTTTCGCCACAAAGGCGAGTACTCAAGGGCGTTCCACACCATCTGGGAAATTTTCCCCATCATCTGGCAAATTTTCCTAACCACCTTGAGAATTTTACTCACCAACGGAATTTTCCCCACCACCTAAGGCCATCACCTGAGAAATTTTCATCAACCTCTGGGGAATCTAGAGAATTTGCCCTACCACAGAGGGAATTTACCCCCTCACTTAAGGAACTTTCCCCACCACCTGGGGAATTAGGTGCCGATCTTGATGCATTCTTGTGCAGCGTGGCCAGAAATCAGCTGTTGCCGTTGGAAGTATTCCCCGAAGCCAGGGACAAAGGGTAACGTTGGCTCAAGAGTTTTTGGGGAAATAATGAGACGCCCATCGAGCAAGACCTATGTTGGCCCAATGCAACATCCGTCAGCCAGAACCTTAGTGACCTGGGTTGGTCAAAAGAAGATAACAAACAGGAAATAATATCATGAACTGATCCCATTTCTAAAATCTCACAACAATTGACAAAGTGGCTGGAAGTGTGTTCCTGAAACATCTCAACACTTTGTCATCATGACTCTGGGAGAAGGGGGGAGGGGGAGGGGGAGAGTGTTGGCAACAGTGTTGTCATTTTCCCCTGAACTGGCACCTGACCCTTTCATGTCGGACAAGAATGATTCCCCGAATTTCGTTCCATTTCCAATTCCGTTTATTCTGAAAGGGTTTCAGCTTTGCTACGAGTGTTTGGGGGACCCACAAATTGTGCCCAAAATTTAATTTCAGACCTGTTCTTGTTCCTGATCCCTTTTCATTCGCGATTATATTTTCTGTTTAATATCAGCAAACAAAGGATGCGTTTCATTGCGCACAACTCTCGTGTTTTATTTGTTTACGTGAGACACTTGACGATACGAACGCCCCATGAAAACCCTTCTCTCTCTCTCTCTCTCTCTCTCTCTCTCTCTCTCTCTCTCTCACGAGGAAATGGCATGATGCTTCCAACTAGAAATTGGACTGGAAATTTACCCTTTCTTGCAAAATCAGTGGAGTGTAAACAAAGGTCTTGATTGGTCTGTCAATATTAATTATAGATTCCAATATGATTTTACTGTCTTGTGTTGAGGTATTTTATCAATTCATGAGTCTGCAAAGCATATTAATATTTAATTTGTTGTGATGTTCTTTCGTTTTTCTGCTTAGCCAGTGAAGAGTTGTGAAAGAGAAGGGAAAAGTCACAAGGACCAGGATATGTACGAAAACATAGAATGGATTTAATTACAACAAAGAAAAATTATCCAAGATTTTTTTTTTATTATAATTTCTTGATCTCTGAAAATTGGTACATGCAAATTTTAGGACCACAAACAGAACAGTACATTAGTTGAGTTTGCCTCTAGTTTATGATTCAACACGAGGTGTGATTTTCTAATATCTATTCCCTTGCTATTACCTGAGATAGGGAGAGAGAGAGAGAGGGAGAGAGACAGAGAGAGAGACAGAGAATGATTTCATAAGCGAGAAAGATTAAATCCGTCTGCAGAGATGGGGAGATAATGAAAACCCTTTTTGATTCAATTCCAAAGACGAAAGGGACATTTGACTGAATGGTTAGCGCCATCAATATCAGGAGTATCAAATGACAGACGATAATACCACGAGATCTTCAAGTTTCAAAGAAATATTTATTTAAGCGTTACATAACCATAAATGAAGGAGAGAGAGAGAGAGAGAGAGAGAGAGAGAGAGAGAGAGGACCCGAGAGAGAGAGGAGAGAGAGTAATTCAATGTAAAGTACCGACGTGTTATTTCTAGGATTCTCTCCCAATAGAAAGAAATATTCAGAAAGAGCCAACTAACCTTTCCTCCTGGAATATCTGCCTTCCGCTATTCACTGGAAATGACATCGGGAATGAGAACAAGCAAGATGGCGCTGGGAGAGAAAGCTGCAAAGGTACGAGGGTACTCTACTTTGAAATCTCTCTCTCTCTCTCTCTCTCTCTCTCTCTCTCTCTCTCTCTCTCTCTCTCTCTCTCTCTAAAGTTATAAAGAAGAGAGAGAAACAAATAATTTCAAAGAACTGACTATACTTTTGAAACGTGAAATCATGCAAAATGAGCTACTTTCAATGCGAGTAATTAAACGTATACCATACTACAATATATATTAGAAAACTACTAGTATTAACATTCACATCCAAATAGACAGACGTCTAAAAAACTAAGAAATAAATCAAAATAAATTATGAAAAGCTAACCCCAAAATTTAATCCTCAATATATAATATATATATATATATATATATATATATATATATATATATATATATATATATATATAATATATATATATAGAGTAATAAAGCTGACATGTATTAAAAAAAAACTTCCTTCAGGAGTAATGAACCCAGACCAAAGTAGAAAAGAAAGAGAAAGAGAAAACCTCTTCCCACGCAAATAATGAGCGACACCTCCACTTCTGGTTCCCTTTCCATCCTCAAGAGTTTATTATTTGTACACAACACCGATATCGGACCCAAAGGAGATTCTCTGTAAAACATCTAAAGGGAGGCAAAAGGCTGTGGGTGGGGTGGGGTGGGGGTGGGGAGGGGTTGAAGAGGGTACAAAAGTAAGGTGGGAGGGGTTATGTTCAAACTGTGAAAGAAAGTCAAAGTCGAACTAAAGAGAGAAAGTGAGGGTTTGAGGAAAAGGAAGGGTTCCTCAAGTGGAGGGAGAAGGAGGACACTACAGAACAGAGAGAGAGAGAGAGAGAGAGAGAGAGAGAGAGAGAGAGAGAGAGAGAGAGAGAGAGAGAGAGAGAAATGTTGGTATGAAACCACCTACTCTAGCATCATTAACCCATTAAAAAAATCTTACGCACTTACTTAATTTCCATCAAAGGTTGAGTGAGTTACCCCATATATATATATTATATATATATATATATATATATATATATATATATATATATATATATATATATATATATATATATATATATATATATATATAATTTCGATTAGGGAGTTTCTCATCTTATACAGAGAACCAAGAATCAAGTGTAAATGCCTCAAAGAATGATTTTGAGAACTCTCCCTCTCTCTCTCTCTCTCTCTCTCCCCCAGAGGATGAATCATTACCTTTCAATTAATATCCGGACACTAATAAGATTTTAATTGTTACCAAAAATGACTTTCTTGCATTATCTTTTTCTAAGCCCAGCTACTCTCTCTCTCTCTCTCTCTCTCCTCATCTCTCTCTCTCTCTCTCTTCTCTGGATAAATCCTTTCTGGTTGAATTATAAAAGTGGCTAAGAACTGAAGAGAAGAAAAACTTATTGTTTTCCTCAAAAAAAAAGTCATCTGTTTTTAATTTCACATTGAAGTTCTTCTTAATTAATAAGAGTCACTTAATAAGGAACAAATATTTCTGTGTCCCTGGGTAAGGAAGGGGTCGCTTTTGAGGGGAGGTTAATTACACACTTGGGTAAAGGGTGAGGTTCATTATTAAAAACAATGGAGAGAGGGTTAAAAGTAGTCAAGATAAAGGGAAGGATAGAACACCGATGAGAATACGGTAATTGGTAAGGGATAGGAAAAAATAGTAAAATCTTTATTTCGTATAAGATACACCGGATTAAATTTTATATATAAGAGCTAATAACAAAAATTCTTTTAAACCATCTTCCTACTTAATCCACGATATTGTGTTTTCTAATTTTCTTCGCTAATACATTATGGTCTACCTTGTCAAAAGCTTTGCAAAGTGTAGATAAACCACATCTGTTTCATTTCCGCTTTTCATATTTTTGAATATGTTCTCACGGTGGACTAACAGTTGGGTTTGTGTACTTTTTCCGGGTACGAAACCATGTTGTCCTATATTAAACAAATTATTTTTTATTAAATGTTTCATAATATTTTTCTTCATTACCCTTTCATACACTTTCATAATATGTGATGTTAGCCTCACAGGCCTATAATTACTTGCCTCTAGTCTTGATCCACTTTTGAAAGTAGGGGTAATATATGCTAATTTGTGCTCATCATAAATCTTGCCTGTATCTACACTTTGTCTTAATAATATTGCAAGTGGCTTTGCGATAGAATGAACTACTTTCTTTAACAAAATAGCAGGAATTCCATCAGGCCCTGCTGCAGCTCCATTTTTAATTTCATTAATAGCCTGCACAATATCAGCTTCATTAATTTCTATGTCAGCTAAATATTCACTATTTTCATCCCTTACTTCAATATCATTGTCTTCATTATATATTCTAGGGGTGAATTCTCTCTTATATCGTTCTGCCAATATGTTGCAAATTTCCTTTTTTGCATTCGTTAATCTCCCTTCAATTCTTAGAGGGCCTATTTCTATTCTTCTTTTATTCATCTTTTTCGCGTATGAGTATAATAGTTTGGGGTTTTGCTTGATATTTATTAGGGTTTTTTCTTCCAAGTCCCGTTTTTCATTTTCTTTTGATTGTATAATCTTTTGTTCTGCATTTTCGATCTTACTTTTTAGTTCTATAACTTTCCATGCATTTTTTTCTTTTGCAAGACCTTTTTTCCACTTTCTGATTTTCTGGAACAAGTTCCTTCTGTCTCTTGGTATGCATGACTGATGTTTACTTTTCTTCTTCGGTATATATTTATCCACTATTTTCTCTAATTTTATTTTATAATATCTCCGTATTTTACCCTTATGTCATCACTTACGAAAATGTTATCCCAATCTTTGATTAATTCTTCATTTATTTCTGACCATTTTATATTTTTACTGTAGAAGTTGTATTTTCCATATCCTTTCGGATTTTTTCATTTCTTGCTTATCTCTGTTTTCACTTGCTTTGGAATGGACTGTTAATTCTATGACATTATGGTCTGAATACTCGCATTATCAAAACTATCATTTCTTTAACATAATTCACCTTGTTCCAATACTAGGTCTAAAGTATTTTCCTTTCTTGTTGGCAGGTGATTTATTTGTTGAATGTTGTATTCTAGTAGCATATCCAATAGCTTTTCGAATTGCCTCTTGTCTTCTGCACTATTATTACTCTCTTTTTTATATGTATAAATACAACCACAAGCTCCTATTCGTTCTTTCCAGTCTACGAAAGGAAAGTTAAAGTCTCCAGATAGGAGAATAGTCCAGTCCTTGTGATTTCTACATATATCATCCAATTTTTCTATTATTATGTCAAACTTTTTAGTATTAGGGGTTCTATATATTACTATGTTCATTAATTTTTCAGATTCAAATTCTACCGCTATTAGTTCACATTCTGAGTTACTATATTTCTCATATATTTTTCCTTGTTTTTTGTCTTTCCCATATATTGCGGTTCCCCCTTGATTCCTTTTTTTTCTATCTGATCTATAAGTTTGGAACCCTTTTATTTGATCATCATTCCCAGTCTCTTGGGAATACCAGGTTTCACTTATATTCATTATATCTATTTTCTTTTCAATTTGGGTTAGTTCTTCTAAGTACTCTGTTTTTCTTTTTGAGTTACTCGTAACTAAACCCTGCGCATTCATCACTATGATGGTTTGCGTGTTTTCTCCTTCATTTAATATGGGTAATAATAAGGATTTTCCCATGTCTCTTTCCTGTTCTGGTATATTGTTCTTTTCTTCATTTCCAGAAATTCTGACATTAAAAAATCTAACTTTTCCATAATATTTGATCTTCCTTCATCATAATTATTCATTTTGTGTCTGAATCTGCAATTTTCTCCGTTTCTGCAATATCCTCTTGCATCATAAATACAGTTCTTATCTCTTGAGTTGTATCCTGGAGCTGAAGCTTGAAATATTTTGTTGACATTGCTTATCGTGGTGATGGCTTGGTTTTTTCTTTCACCTGATATTCTTTGAGAGAGAGAGAAAGCTGTACCAAACCTTGTAAAACCATTAGTCTGAAATTGGAGAGAGAGAGAGAGAGAGAGAGAGAGAGATAGAGAGAGAGAGAGAGAGAGATGTACCAAACATGGTAAAACTATTAGTCTGAAACTGGAAAATAACAAATTAATAATAAATATTCATAATAATAAAACTACAAAACCATTCAAGAAAATTGATCGGGATCCACCTTGACCTTTGACCTTTCCCTCCACAGAGCATAATGTTTCCTTCATCACAAAGCAACAGAGAAGAAAAATCTGAGAAAACCCAAAATTGTGTTATAAATACTATTTCCACTTCACGTGGCCTAACCAGCCTCAGACTCCTGCTACTGATTACAAACAAAATAAACAACCAGTAATGACTGACTTTACAAACAACTATAGAATCCTGCAACCAATTTCCAACAATTACTTGTAGATGCTACAAGTCAACATGTCGGCAAGACTTGAACAGAAGTCACAACCACTTGTCAACATGTCTGCACCTCTTGTCAACATATCACCAACGCTTTCCGACATGTCACTACCATTTTTCAATGCATCACGTCATCAACACTTATCCAGTCAGCAACATTTCCCTACATGTCAGCTACTCTTATCAACATGTCTGCAACACTTGCCAATACGTCTGCAACACTTGTCAGCATGTATGCCCCACATAAACATGTCCCCGACACTTGGTAACTCGTCAGTAATACTTTGCAACATCTCACCAACATTTTTTATGAGATTAATGACCACTTGCAATGAACTCGAGGCCGTCCCGACCTCACAACCGAAAGAACGGGAACAGAAATATCCGAGAACAGTCAACAGTCAAGGACTAAGGGAGGGTCCCTCACCTTCCACGAGCACCACATTAACCAGACAAGCAATTAGAAAGCTCTCTCTCTCTCTCTCTCTCTCTCTCTCTCTCTCTCTCTCTCTCTCTCTCTCTCCTGAATAAAGTACAAAACGTAGGATAAAAAGGCTATACAAATCTGATGATTCAGCGTCAGAAAATTTATGAATTATATATAAATGGCCAAGTAATTTCAAGACCACACCAACTTGGAGGATAAGGTTGCTAGTCCCTCGCTCTCACACACAGTCAAAGGAGCTTGTGCCAGAGGTTCATGGGCGGTACCCCATCCACATACTGGCCAGATACACTGGCTTCATTTCAATGAGCAGACAATCTGTATTTAGCCTACTGGAATATCTTTGATAAGAGATGTTGATATTTCAATAGAAATGTTATTTATCTCTCAAAAAAACCGAGACAAACAAAAGTGGAATGTTAAAGTGTATACTTAATATCAGGGAACAGTCAACAAACGAAGCCCAATCCCCGAAAAAATTCCCACAACGAAGAGACAGGGACCTATTTGTGTAAAAAAAAATGCAATTAACACCAAGTCAAAAGGTGTCAGAAATGCCTAATCCAACTACCCAAGCCAATTCAAAAGCTCCTTTACTCCACCCAACTTTTCTGGTCCTTGCAATGAACACTCGAATGAGTAGTAACCAACAACTGGATACTGGGAAAAGCGAAAGTCGTTCCCGAAGGACAAAACTGAAACCTCGATTCAGATTTGGTTCAGAGGCTCTTTCCCTGAGGACATCTTGGA
>NC_087214.1:18358492-18375992 GCF_015104395.2 Macrobrachium nipponense | reverse complement strand
TAGGTATATTTCAAATCCTATATTCGGGCATTTGCAAGTGTTTTAAAACACCAGATGATGGAGGTTTTTGTTATAGTCGTTTTGAATCATATAATATATATATATATATATATATATATATATTATATATATATATATATATATATATATATATATATAATAATAAACATACTATATATCTCGTTGTTTTAACAATAAACAATTTCATAGCTATCTTCATACACGTATTGATTGCTGAAAATAACTGATCCTTACCAAACGCTGCTTAGAAGGAATTCAAAGTCTTTCCCATGGAGAGCCCAAATCAAAGGAGAGAGAGAGAGAGAGAGAGAGAGAGAGAGAGAGAGAGAGAGAGATCACCACTGCTCATCTGCAAAGACCAAACTCTTAACTGAGGGGTAACTGTGGCCGGGGAAGGCTTTCAACCACCTAATTAATGAATCGGCGAAAGGAAAACTCTTCATTGGTCTCGACTCTCTGGAAGGTGTATTCCAGCTCATTGCTGCTGTCACAGTGTGTGACCAGGAGGATCCACTTGATTCACTCAAATATTCATTTTTCGGAGGATACACATAAATCACTAAATAATAAAAAATATATATATTTACAGGGCTGCTCAAATATTCATTTTTCAAAGAATTTCAAAAGTAATGAGGCTGGAAATTCTGATTTATTATTTTTGATAAAATCCATGACAGACTTGGCTCTTTCTCTCAGCGCATCGTACCTCTTATTGAAGTTCCAGGCTTTCAATGAGTCTCTCTTGCACCATTAGGTACATCTTTTGGAATCCTCTTACGTAACTATAGGCAATAAACGTCTATACAGGGGACCAGTCTTCTCTTCTCTAACCCTGAAGAAGAAGAAGAAGAAGAAGAAGAAGAAGAAGAAGAAGAAGAAGAAGAAGAAGAAGAAGAAGAAGAAGGTTAGGCAGACAAACAAAGAATAAAAAAAGCTGTCACATAATAATTTCCAGGAACAAACTACTTAGCAACAAATGAGCAAAGAGCTTTTGAAACCGTATTATCGAAACGTTCATTGAAAGCTCGCTCTCTCCCTCTCTCACAACTATGAAATATATGGGTAAATGTGCATACCTAGATGGCTATGGGGATGATTGCAGAGATCTGCATCCAAAAAATATGCAAAAACCTAATAGAAGGAAAAGGATGTAAATTCGACAAAAAATGCAAATATATGCACCCTGTAGCCATGAATCATAATCAAATAAATAACCAACCAAGTAATAAAATCCAAAATAAGAAAGAAACAAATAAAGAGAGAAATCAAGAATATCAGGTAAAAGAGAGAAGCAAACCACCAATGAGATATGCAGAGGTGTCAGCAAAAAATTTCAAAGCATCAGCTCCAAAATTCTACTCAAGAGATAATAACTGTATTTATTATGCAAGAGGATATTGCAGAAACGGAGAAAATGCAGATTCAGACACAAAATGAATAATTATGATGAAGGAAGATCAAATATTATGGAAAAGTTGGATTTTTTAATGTCAGAATTTCTGGAAATGAAAAAAAGAACAACATACCAGAACAGGAAAGAGACATGGGAAAATCCTTATTACTACCAATATTAAATGAAGGAGAAACACGCAAACCATCATAGTGATATAGCGCAGGGTTTAGTTACGAGTAACTCAAAAAGAAAAATAGAGTACTTAGAAGAACTAACCCAAATTGAAAAGAAAATAGATATAATGAATATAAGTGAAACCTGGTATTCCCAAGAGACTGGGAATGATGATCAAATAAAAGGGTTCCAAACTTATAGATCAGATAGAAAAAATAGGAATCAAGGGGGAACCGCAATATATGGGGAAGACAAAAAACAAGGAAAAATATATGAGAAATATAGTAACTCAGAATGAACTAATAGCGGTAGAATTTGAATCTGAAAAATTAATGAACATAGAATATATAGACCTCCTAATACTAAAGAGTTTGACTTAATAATTGAAAAATTGGATGATATATGTAGAAATCACAAGGACTGGACTATTCTCCTATCTGGTGACTTCAACTTTCCTTTCGTAGAATGGAAGAACGAATAGGAGATGGTTGTACGTATACATATAAAAATGAGGAGTAATAGAGTGGCAGGAAGATAAGAGGCACTTCGAGAAGCTAATTAGATAGTTACTAGAAATACAACATTCAACAAATAAATCACTGCCAACAAGAAGAAAGGAAAATACTTTAGACCTAGTATTTGTGAACGAGATGAATTATGTTAAAGAAATAATAGTTTATAATGCGAGTATTTCAGACCATAATGTCATAGAATTAACAGTTCATTTTCCAAAGCGAAGTGCAAAACAGAGATAAGCAAGAAATGAAAAAGTGAAGGATATGGAAAATACAACTCTACAGTAAAAATACAAATGGTCAGAAATAAATGAAGAATTAAACAAAGATTGGGATAACATTTTTCGTAAGTGATGACATAAGGGTAAATACGGAGATATTATATAAAATATTAAAGAAATGTGGATAAATATATACCGAAGAAGAAAAGTAAACATCATTCATGCATACCAAGAGACAGAAGGATCTTGTTCCACCAGAAAAATCATAAAGTGGAAAAAGGTCTTGCAAAAGAAAAAAAAAAGAAAAAAAATGCATGGAAAGTTATACTAAAAAGTAAGATAGAAAATGCAGAACAAAAGATTATACAATCAAAAGAAAATGAAAAACGGGACTTGGAAGTCAAGCAAACCCAAACTATTATACTCATATGCGAAGAAGATGAATAAAAGAAGAATAGAAATAGGCCCTCTGAGAATTGAAGGGAGATTAACGAATGAAAAAAAAGGAAATTTGCAACATACTGGCAGAACGATATAAGAGAGAATTCACCCCTAGAATAGATAATGAAGATAATGATATAGAAGTAAGGGACGAAAATAGTGAATATTTAGCTGACATAGAAATTAATGAAGCTGATATTGTGCAGGCAATTAATCAAATTAAAAATGGAGCTGCTGCAGGGCCTGATGGAGTCCCTGCTATTTTGTTAAAGAAAGTAGTTCATTCTATCGCAAAGCCACTTGCAATATTATTAAGACAAAGTGTAGATACAGGCAAGATTTATGATGAGGCAACAAATTAGCATATATCACCCCTACTTTCAAAGTGGATCAAGACTAGAGGCAAGTAATTATAGGCCGTGAGTCTAACATCACATATTATGAAAGTGTATGAAAGGGTAATGAAGAAAAATATTATGAAACATTTAATAAAAAATAATTTGTTTAATATAGGACAAACACGTTTCGTACCCGGAAAAAGTACACAAACCCAACTGTTAGTCCACTGTGAGAACATATTCAAAAATATGAAAAGCGGAATGAAACAGATGTGGTTTATCTAGACTTTGCAAAAGCTTTTGACAAAGTAGAACATAATATATTAGCAAAGAAAATTAGAAAACACAATATCGTAGATAAAGTAGGAAGATAGTTAAAAGAATTTTTACACAACAGAAACAGATAGTTATTGCAAACGATGAGAAAATCGGATGAAACCAAGGTAATATCCGGTGTGCCACAAGGTACGGTGTTAGCTGCAATACTGTTTGTTATTATGATTGAAGACATAGACAGTAATGTTAAGGATTCGGTAGTGAGTAGTTTCGCCGATGACACAAGAATAAGTAGAGAAATTACCATGTGATAGATAGGACGCTCTACAAAGAGACCTAAACAAAGTATATGTTGGGCAGAGGTAAATAGGATGGTATTTAACTCTGATAAATTTGAATCAATAAATTATGGAGAGAGAGAAAGAAAGCTATATGCATATAGGGGACCTAATAATGAGACAATCACAAATAAGGAAGCAGTTAAAGACCTTGGTGTGATGATGAATAGGAACATGTTATACAATGATCAAATAGCAATTCTTTTTGGAAAAATGTAAAGCAAAAATGGGAATGTTGTTACGGCACTTCAAAACAAGAATAGCTGAACTACATGATTATGCTTTATAAAAACATTAGTTCGTTAGTCCACTTGATATTGCAATATGATATGGTACCCACACTATCAAAGGATATTGCACAAATAGAGAGTGTACAAAGGTCTTTTACAGCTAGAATAGAAGAAGTTAAGGACCTTGATTACTGGAAAGACTACAATCCTTAAAATTATATAGTCTAGAAAGAGAAGAGAACGCTACATGATAATTCAGGCATGGAAACAGATAGAAGGAATAGCAGAAAACATCATGGAACTAAAAATATCAGAAAGAGCAAGCAGAGGTAGATTAATAGTGCCCAAAACTATACCAGGAAAAATAAGGAAAGCACACAGGACATTAATCACTACGCACCAGCATCGATAATGCAGCGTCTATTCAATGCGTTGCCAGCTCAATCTGAGGAATATATCAGGAGTGAGCGTAGATGTGTTTAAGAATAAGCTCGACAAATATCTAACTGGCATGCCAGACCATCCAAGATTGAAGATGCAAAATATACCGGAAGATGTACTAGCAACTCTCTGGTAGACATTAGAGGTGCCTCACACTGAGGGACCTGGGGCAACCCGAACGAACTGTAAGGTCTGTAAGGTGAGGTCTCTCTCTCGGAACCTAAAGCAGTTTTAATTTTATGGAACAAAATGCCTCGTGTGTGTGTGTGTGTGTGTGTTGCAGCTTCATAGGATAAGCAGTGAGAAAGAAAGGAAACAGCTGGAAGCCCTTCATTAGAGTCTTCTTGTTTTGGGTATTATCATGTTATGTCTACTCTTGACCCCTACGTTATTCATTATTATACACTGGAGAGAGACGAGAGGGAGGAGAGGAAGAGACGAAGAGAGAGAGAGAGAGAGAGAGAGAGCAGATTCAAACAAGTGATAAATTTCCAGACACCAGGACATCACCTCTGAATGAAAAGTCGAGTTGAAAAGGACCGTGAGATTTCCGGCACTTGCCTCGACATCTCTTGAAGACGCCAAACCTCTACGACCTCTCACGACCTCGCTCGCTGATTTCAAGAGTTGGGTCCGATCAAGGTATATAGAATAAGGGAGAGCCTTGGCCCTCTAGCACCCCAGTATCCGCTCGGCTTCGATCGTGCGCTCTCGTAAGATGACGTAAATTGTAAATTGTTTGAAACGACGAACCCAAATGTAAAGATTTATGACGAAATTAGAACAAAGGGAGATCTTTATATTTCTCAGCTTATACGTCATCACCACGTACCATTATCGACATACAACTAAATGAGGAACGAAATCCTAATAAAACTCATTTCTAAACGAAACGAATCGTTTGAAACTTGTACACATTTCACACCGAAGCTTCTCCAAACGTCTCGGTTGTAAATATACGAACCAAAGTTCGAGATAAACCTGCCACTGATTCTAAGATTCAGAATCGCTTCTGGTACGAATATAATTTCCCCTTCCTTCCTTCCTTCCAATCAGGGAGCAGCCTTCGCTTGACGAGGTAACAGAATGTCTTAAATTTGAAAAGAGGCGGATAAACCGAGTGGATGATACGAGGGCCCATTCGCCGAATTCTGTCGAGTGGAAAACGTATAATGAGGATAGAAATAGAGTTTTCCTGTTTTGCCTCAATATCTCCTCACAATGGCCAGACTTCGATGAGAAGAGAAGGGCGTGTGAGGTTGAGATGTCGAGTTGGTCTAAAGCGTATTAAAGGTTTCCAGTTTCCAGTGAATTATTAGACGGACTTGCTGCGGGGATTCTCTCTCTCTCTCTCTCTCTCTCTGTGTGTGTGTGTGTGTGTGTGTGTGTGTGTGTGTGTGTGAACCTACAGACGAGCAGGCAAATTGATCAAAAGCTTCAAATTAGTTTTGAAAACTGAAAAAAAAACTCTTAAGAATAACGCCAAATAATAAACAATTCCCACTGTACGTTGAAACCAACCTTGCTGGCACGGCAACAGAGAATCGACAAAGAACACTGTGTTCTGGGAACAAAGAACAACATGCTCTCCATTTATCGAAGCAACGTACACGGTGTTCTCCAATTCTTTACTGTTCTTTAACTCTCCAAATACTTAGCATTTTGCCAAAACCCCGAAAAGTGTAGCCCCAAAGGCCCAACCTTCGTACAATATCTCGTGCCCGGCACAAATCCACATTCCTCCGCAAACGCCTTTTCCCCCCACCCAAGTGTCGCAGCTGCCGGCCTTCGTGGCTGTATATAAAGCATTTCGGGTCTCGCCAAAGTATATTTTTCCCCTTCGCTGCTTCACAAACACTCAAAAATACACATGGGAGTGTATTTTCGCAATTTTGCTCAATTTGAAGTTGTCCCTTCTCAGAAGGCGAAGACTTTGTTGAAAAATAGATGCATATTATACGTTACGGTTCATTTATGTTAGGCATTTGCTGGATAAAACTTCCATAAGTAGATTTATTGTAATTCTTAAATTTTATTAAGTAATACTTACTACGCTTTACTTTTTTCTAGATAGGATTTTGTAACTTGGATTCAAGAGCGGGTAAAGCAATTGACAAAATCCAACAGAAAAAATACAAAATGAAAACTCAAAAATACCTCAAAATTAAGGGAAATGACTCATGTTTTAACGAAGACCAAACATAAAGCTCTACCACAAGATTATCACATACAAATAGGCAGAAGAAGAAGAGGAAGACAAGATGGTAAACAGTGGAAGGAAGACACAGCGATGCATCTTTCCTTTAACAAATATTCCAGTCCAAAATCTAATTTAGGTAAAGGTCCATGTACGTCCTCCTGACCTTTAACACCAAAATAAATGAGGAAAGACTGAAATTGCTGTTGAAAGCTAACTTGAGGAGAAATGTTGATAGACTTAATGAATGAGGCCTTGTTAATACTATGGGTAAAAATATACCTTGAGAGGAATGACGGATTTTGTGATGTGATAAGATTTCAAAAATTAGGAACTTGCTATGGTTGAAAAATACCTTGAGATTCATGTGGGAATTTGGAATTTTGATAAAACAATTGAACCATCTCTCTTTCTCTCTCTCTCTCTCTCTCATCTTAAGAGAATGAATGAACGACCTCCTCAACACAATATATTACTTCATAAGAGTGATTTCAGTTCCTTCCCTTCTCAATTCGTTCCGGACAATTTCTCCTTCTCATATTCCCTTTTTTTACTCTTATTTCCTTCTTCCCTTGAGCGAGAAACCATAAAGAAATATATATATGAGAGAGAGAGAGAGAGAGAGAGAGAGAGAGAGAGAGAGAGAGAGAGAGAGAGAGAGAGAGAGAGAACTGGATGCCTTGACCAGCTACAATCAGTCTATGAGAGGAGGTAACCTTCCAGGTAGGAGAATTTGGCCAGTGCAGCCAAGACCTCGGGAGAAATTTTGTAAGGAGGCAGCCCCACAAGTTTTTCACTGTGAGGTCAATGGGATTATGTCTACTGTTGCTTAATTCCCTATTCCCTTTCAATTCTTCTTCTGAAGAACACAAGGGTTCCAATATGTTTTATTATGTTTTTATTTTATTTCTTTCCTCTTGCATTAAACGGCCGAGATCTTTCTTGAGCTTAAATAATGAAAAGCATCAAAACAAAGACTTTTCTTCTTCTTCTTCTTCTTCTTCTTCTTCTCGAAACTTTGTTGAACTTGACTCCTCCTCCTCCTCCACCTCAAAGTCTTCGCAACTTTTCTTTCCTTTCCAGGGAGAAAAGATTTATCTTCTACCATGGGAAGTCAAAGTGGCACTTTCTCTCTTATGGTATTTAATCTCTCTCTCTCTCTCTCTCTCTCTCTCTCTCTCTCTCTCACCCTAGTTTCAGCCTACTATAAGCGCTAGTAGTCTACAGGCCTACCGTTAGAGAGAGAGAGAGAGAGAGAGAGATAGAGATAGAGAGAGAGAGAGAGAGAACTGGATGCCTTGACCAGCTACAATCAGTCTATGGGAGGAGACAACCTACCTTGTAGGGGAATTTGGGCAGTATAGCAAAGACGTAGGGAGAAATTTTGAAAGGGGGCAGCCCCACAAGTTCTTAACTGTGAGGTCACTGAATTATTTCTGCTGTTGCTTAATTGCCTTTTGTCTTTCAATTCTTCTTCTGAAGAACACAAGCGTTTTCAATATGTTTTGTTATGTTTTTATTTTATTTCTTTCCTCTGCATCAAACGGCCGAGATCTTTCTTGAGCTTTAATAAGCAAAGTATGAAGACAAAGGCTTTTCTTCTTCTTCTTCTTCTTCCACCTCTTCTCAAAACTTTGTTAAACTTGACTACTCCTCCTCCTCCTCCAAGTCTTCCCGACTTTTCTTTCCTTTCGATGTAGAAAAGTTTTATCTTCTACCATGGGAAGGCAGCGTGGCGCTCTCTCTCTCATTTAGCGTTTAATCCCTTCTCTCTCTCTCTCTCTCTCTCTCTCTCTCTCTCTCTCTCTCTCTCTCGTTTACTGGTATTTCTTAGGTCAAATGTTCACACGACTGCTAACAAAGGAACTTATTATTATAAGCTCAGCCTACTGTAAAGCGCTAGCAGTCTACAGACCTACTCATGTAAGATAGCTATTGATTTAGTTTAATAAACTACAAGACCTTTACCCTAAATTCGTATTTTTTAAAAACAGAGGTTTAATACGTTAAACACTGTTTGCCTGGAGGTTTTATCGAAAAACCTTAATATTAGAAACCCTCACTGACTTTAAAATATTACAAACCGTTTAAGTTGAGGCTCCTGGAGAGCTCTTCTTCACGGGCCATTTCAGCTCAACAAGGAGTTGAAGATTTTTCACTTCAACCTCCATTACCGTTGTTTTCAGTTAACTGCCTCATCTCCCATAATGGGGGGCGGGGTCGATATGTTAGAACATTAATGCAAACAAGGATTTGTAATCTGGTTGCAACCTACCAAATGATTCCTTTTTAACTGTAGACAAGTAAAAATAATAATCATTACTTCATTTCTTATGCCTCTTTTTCCCTCCCACTTCTTATAAAAATGAGGGAGAGAGAGAGAAAGGAATACGGGGGGGGGCGATAAGTTTTTTTTTTATTTTGATAAAAAAAAAGAGACTCCGACAATTGTTACCAATCGTCTCTCTCTCTCTCTCTCTCTCTCTCTCTCTCTCTCTCTCTCTCTCTCTCTCGTTTGTCAATAATCCCAGCCAGATGTTACTGTCGAAATCAGTTCGCAAATATTGTCATGACAAACTCGATGAAGACAAAGACGACAATAGGATTTAAATCCCCAGTTGAACAGCGAGAAACTAATCCCATAGGATTTATAATCCTTCTTTTTTGTATTGGTCTCTTTACTGGCAAGTAAAAGCCAATGTTTTTTTATTTATATTTTTTTCAGACGTACGAATTCATGTTGAGCCTTATTATATAAATTATCTTCTTGGATTTCCTCCCCACCCCCTCTCTTAGAATTGTTACGCAGACGAGTCTCCTCCTCCTCCTCCTCCTCCTCCTCCTCCTCCTCCTCCTCCTCCTCCTCCTCCTCCTCCTCCTCCTCCTCCTCCTCCTCCTCCCGATTTTTCTTCTCCTGATGAGAAGGAAGGAGGCCTCATTAGCTTTCCTTCTTCCTTAGAATAATAATATTGCCTTGTTAGTCGTCCGTCACTTCCTTTTGAAGACTTTCTTCCTTAGTGCAAATGAGGCCGCTTTCTATTCTGGCAACACCTGGCATCTGAGGCTTCGTGAATTGGGAGAGTTTTTGGGAATTCGTTTTGGCCCACTTCCGCTACCGCCGAATTGATATAAGGTCTGAAGCTACTTGTTACTGATATTTCTAAGCACCTGTTAATGGAGTTTCGAAGAACTGGCTTATGAAATTACTAAGCAATCATTTCTGAAGTTTCTTACGACTGACTGATGAAGTTTCTAAGCAAAGTTTTAAGAATTTTCTAAGCACTGATTGATGAAGTTTTTATACATTGACTTTGAGTTTTAAGCCAACGGTTTATGAAGATTCTAAAGTATTAACTAATTAAATTTTCTAAGCCAATGATTGATGAAGTTTCCTAAGTTTCCTAAGCACGATTGGTGAAGTTTCCAACCCTTTACGATTTAGACGTTTTCTAAGCTGATTGATGAAGTTTTCTAGCTGATTGTTGAGTTTCTAAGCCAGTGTTTATGACTTTTCTAAGAACGGATTAATGAAGTTTCTAAGCGCCAACTGATTAAGTTTCTAAGCACTGAATAACATTTCTTAGCATTTGTTAATGAAGTTCCTAAGCACTGAATAAAATTTTTTAGCAGCTGTTAATGAAGTTTCTAAGTACTGATTGATGAAGTTCCTAAGCATTGATTGGTGCATTTTCTGAGCAGAGATTGATGAAGTTCCTCAGGAAGAAAGGGGACGAAATGGACGACATAAATGACAGGAAAGAGAGTCAAAGTCAAAGTCAAAGTCAAAACCTTTATTCCATTATAAAATGGTTATTCTGCTACATTACAATATAAAATTCATTTACATAAATTTCACAATAATTGGATTGTAAAATTTTTAGGATATAGATTACATTCAAGTAAAATTTAAGAAGTATTGCTTAAGTTTTCCTTTTGATAACTCAGAACTAACATCTATACATTTTCTTAATTCCAGAGGTAGTTTATTCCAGCAAGCTGGGCCCCTTATTGCCATCGAGCGTGAACCCAATCTGTTCGATAGCTGTCTACATATAGATTTTCATTCTGTCTTGTTAATGCATTCCTACAATTACCAACTGTAGGAAATGTGTATAGCCAGTGGGATATTCTTTTCTCAAACTTTTAAAAACAAAAACACAAACATCGTACATACACTTTTCTTTTAATTTTATCCACTTTAATTGCTGGAGGGTTGGGGTGTATGTGATCGTGTTTTTTCACCCAATAACGGCTACTCTACCTGCAAAGTTTTGGATTTTTTGAGCTTTTTCCATGTGCATATCATTTGTTACTCCCCATATCTTAATACAGTATTTATTACACTCAGGACCAGGCTTTCCACAATAAAGGCTCGAGTAGTATCATCAAAGTAATCTTTTACTCTACTTAGATACATTAGAATGCCACTGACTTTTCTACTCAGCTCGTCAATGTGAGTACTGAATGTCATATACCTGTCCATGTGTAGACCTAGATTTTTCACATGTTGACTTATCTTTACTTTATCCCCATCGCATTTTATTACAATGTCATCTGGAATTTTGCTAATATACTGTGAGCTACCCACAAACATGCACTGCGTTTTGGTGGCATTTAATAATAGCCCTTTCCTTAGAAAATATTAGAGAGAGAGAGAGAGAGAGAGAGAGAGAGAGAGAGAGAGAGAGAGAGAGAGAAGCTAAAAGATGACTATTAAGTCAACAAAAAGAGAGAAACCTAATATCTTCACATCCATTACTGGTAGACAAAGGCAACAGCGTGACCTCGACTTATTGATAGTCCTTACCAGTGTTTCTACGATTATTCAGCATGTGCCAAAGAATAGTTTTCTACTTATGGTTGCTGACTTGTCTTCAACAGGTTTGAGATATGTGAATGACAAATTCCTGACATGTTTATGACATGTTTTACTGTGTGGGCAGATTATCATGGTACAGACTTTGCTTAACAAAGAAGGAAACAATGTTACTTCTTACTACCCCTATGAGCTTAACAGTTGACCTTCCTGTAGTTTTCACTCATTTTTTCCCCGATGTTTTACAGTGTAAAGTTCGGCCACGGTGTCTGAAGACCTTCCTACAAAAATCCCTGAAGTCTCCCAAGATGGCTCGTAGTAGCCATCTTGCTTTGGTGAGACGTACCCGCGTGAAGTCCACAATAATCAACAGATATCACAAGTTTAACATACGACTAGAATTTGAGAAATATCTAGAAGTGTTCGTGAACTATCGGTGATAAGATTAGTGTGAAAATAGTAGGATAAAACGTCTTCTAAGTTTAGTTTATCAAGTGTAAAACTATAAATCAGAACAAGATGGCAGTAAGTTCCAACTGCGGGAAAAGGTGGCGTAATTTGGCGTGTCTAGCAGATTCGCAATATGATGAGGTAGCAGGAAGGGAAACTGGCATTTCTCATCTATGAAATCAGCAACAGTCCTAACCAAAAAGATACAAAAGCATTCATAGATATATTAGAAGGATATAATCCTTCAAACTGGAACAAATCTAATGACAAACATCTTGAAAATAATTGAAGAAGTTCCAAATAAAATCCAAGTGGTCAAGAGACTCATAAAGAAAATATACATAAACCAACATATTCCGACAAAGAAAATGAATAAGGTGAATCTTGTGAATATCCTAATTGATGCATTAGGAAAAAGAATGCCAAAAGCATGCAAACTGTGTAAGGTTTGGTATAGCATAGTCAATCCACAAAACCTAATCAGAAAATGTGCTGCATGCAACATTCCGACCCATCCACAGTTGTGCTGAGGTATACAAAGATTTTGAGAAAAGATACAAGAATTTTTTGTTCAACATGTCTATCATGGATAGACAATGTTATTAAATCAAGATTGAATGTACAAATAGTTGAGGATGAAGAAGAGAGGAAGAGGAAGAAGAAGAAGAAAAAGAAGAAGAGGAAACGGAAGAGAAGTAAACAAAAATGAAATGACAGAAAAAAAATAAGGAAAACAAGAACAAGATAAAAGTATGGATGCAGAGATACTCATTGATACTACATATGAGGCAATAAAGCAGCATACCTACGAAGCAAATAAATTACGATATGACAACAGAAAACAAATCCCGAAGAGGCTCTACCCAGTATCTATACATGACGGGAAAGAGGAAAACAAAAAATAGACAAGAAAGACAAAATCTGCAACCTTTTGAAAAGAGGGAATTGCAGATTTGGAGAAAGATGTTACTACAAACATCCTAAGATATGTCAAAACTATGAATATATGGTAAAATGTGCATACTTAGATGGATATGGGGATGATTGGCAGAGATCTGCATCCAAAAATATGTAAAAACCTAAAAGAAGGAAAAGGATGTAAGTTCGACAAAAAATGCAAATATATCGCACCCTGTAGCCATGAATCATAATCAATAAATAACCAACCAAGTATAAAATCCAAAATAAGAAAGAAACAAATAAAGAGAGAAATCAAGAATATCAGGTAAAAAGAGAAAAGCAAACCCACCAATGAGAATATGCAGAGGTGTCAGCAAAAAATTTCAAAGCATCAGCTCCGAATTCTACTCAAGAGATAATAACTGTATTTATTATGCAAGAGGATATTGCAGAAACGGAGAAAATTGCAGATTCAGACACAAAATTAATAATTATGATGAAGGAAGATCAAATATTATGGAAAAGTTGGATTTTTTAATGTCAGAATTTCTGGAAATGAAAAAGAACAACATACCAGAACAGGAAAGAGACATGGGAAAATCCTTATTACTACCAGTATTAAATGAAGGAGAAAACACGCAAACCATCATAGTGATGAATGCGCAGGGTTTAGTTACGAGTAACTCAAAAGAAAAATAGAGTACTTAGAAGAACTAACCCAAAATGAAAAGAAAATAGATATAATGAATATAAGTGAACCTGGTATTCCCAAGAGACTGGGAATGATGATCAAATAAAAGGGTTTCCAAACTTATAGATCAGATAGAAAAAATAGGAATCAAGGGGAACCGCAATATATGGGAAAGACAAAAACAAGGAAAAATATATAGAAAATATAGTAACTCAGAAAATGTGAACTAATAGCGGTAGAATTTGAATCTGAAAAATTGATGAACATAGTAATATATAGACCTCCTAATACTAAAGAGTTTGACTTAATAATTGAAAAATTGGATGATATATGTAGAAATCACAAGGACTGGACTATTCTCCTATCTGGTGACTTCAACTTTCCTTTCGTAGAATGGAAAGAACGAATAGGGATTGTGGTTGTACTTATACATATAAAAAGAGAGTAATAGTAGTGCAGAAGATAAGAGGCAATTTGAAAAGCTATTAGATATGCTACTAGATACAACATTCACAAATAAATCACCTGCCAACAAGAAAGGAAAATACTTTAGACCTAGTATTTGTGAACGAGATGAATTATGTTTAAAGAAATAATAGTTTATAATGCGAGTATTTCAGACCATAATGTCATAGAATTAACAGTTCATTCCAAAGCAAGTGAAATAGAGATAAGCAAGAAATGAAAAAGTGGGAAGGATATGGAAAATACAACTTCTACAGTAAAAATATAAAATGGTCAGAAATTAATGAAGAATTAAACAAAGATTGGGGGATAACCATTTTCGTAAGTGATGACATAAGGGTAAATACGGAGATATTATATAAAATATTGGAGATAATAGTGGAAAAATATATACGAAGAAGAAAGTAACATCATTCATGCATACCAAGAGACAGAAGGATCTTGTTCCAGAAAATCAGAAAATGGAAAAAAGGGTCTTGCAAAAGAAAAAAATGCATGGAAAGTTATAGAACTAAAAAGTAGATAGAAAATGCAGAACAAAAGATTATACAATCAAAAGAAAATGAAAAACGGGACTTGGAAGAAAAACAAAACCCTATTAAATATCAAGCAAACCCCAAACTATTATACTCATATGCGAAGAAGATGAATAAGAATAATAGAAATAGGCCCTATAGAAATTGAAGGGAGATTAACGAATGAAAAAAGGAAATTTGCAACATACTGGCAGAACGATATAAGAGAATTCATTCACCCTAGAATAGATAATGAAGATAATGATATAGAAGTAAGGGATGAAAATAGAATATTTTACTGACATAGATATTAATGAGCTGATATTGTGCAGGCTATTAATGAAATTTAAAAATGGAGCTGCTGCAGGGCCAGATGGAATTCCTGCTATTTTGTTAAAGAAAGTAGTTCATTCTATCGCAAAGCCACTTGCAATATTATTAAGACAAAGTGTAGATACAGGCAAGATATATGATGAGCACAAATTAGCATATATTACTCCTACTTTCAAAAGTGGATCAAGACTAGAGGCAAGTAATTATAGGCCTGTGAGTCTAACATCACATATTATGAAAGTGTATGAAAGGGTAATGAAGAAAAATATTATGAAACATTTAATAAAAATAATTTGTTTAATAAAGGACAACATGGTTTCGTACCCGGAAAAAGTACACAAACCCAACTGTTAGTCCACCGTGAAAACATATTCAAAAATATGAAAAGCGGAATGAAACAGATGTGGTTTATTTAGACTTTGCAAAAGCTTTTGATAAAGTAGACCATAATATATTAGCGAAGAAAATTAGAAAACACAATATCGTGGATAAAGTAGGAAGATGGTTAAAGAATTTTTACACAACAGAAAACAAGAATAGTTTATTGCAAACGACGAGAAATCGGATGAAGCCAAGGTAATATCCGGTGTGCCGCAAGGTACGGTGTTAGCTGCAATACTGTTTGTTATTATGATTGAAGACATAGACAATATGTTAAGGATTCGGTAGTGAGTAGTTTCGCAGATGACACAAGAATAAGTAGAAGAAATTACTTGTGATGAAGCATAGGAACGCTCTACAAAGAGACCTTAACAAAGTATATGATTGGGCAGAGGTAAATAGGATGGTATTTAACTCTGATAAATTTGAATCAATAAATTATGGAGACAGAGAAAGAAAGCTATATGCATATAAGGGACCTAATAATGAGACCATCACAAATAAGGAAGCAGTAAAAGACCTTGGTGTGATGATGAATAGGAACATGTTATGCAATGATCAAATAGCAACAAATCTGTTGGCAAAATGTAAAGCAAAAATGGGGAATGTTGTTAAGGCACTTCAAAACAAAGAAAAGCTGAACACATGATTATGCTTTATAAAACATATGTTCGTAGTCCACTTGAATATTGCAATATGATATGGTACCCACACTATCAAAAGGATATTGCACAAATAGAGAGTGTACAAAGTCCTTTACAGCTAGAATAGAAGAAGTTAAGGACCTAGACTACTGGAAAGACTACATCTTAAAATTATATAGTCTAGAAAGGAGAAGAGAACGCTACATGATAATTCAGGCATGGAAACAGATAGAAGGAATAGCAGAAAATATCATGGAACTAAAATATCAGAAAGAGCAAGCAGAGGTAGATTAATAGTGCCCAAAACTATACCAGGAAAAATAAGGAAAGACACAGGACATTAATCCACTACGCACCAGCAATCGATAATGCAGCGTCTATTCAATGCGTTGCCAGCTCATCTGAGGAATATATCAGGAGTGAGCGTAGATGTGTTAAGAATAAGCTCGACAAATATCTAAACTGCATCCCAGACCATCCAAGATTGGAAGATGCAAAATATACCGGAAGATGTACTAGCAACTCTCTGGTAGACATTAGAGGTGCCTCACACTGAGGGACCTGGGGCAACCCGAACAAGATGTAAGGTCTGTAAGGTAAGCTAAAACGGAAATGTGGGTCAGGCCATAAGAGCTGTAAACGCACAGAGAAAGAGAAACAAGGACGTCCCAATGTTCCATTTGGGACATTTATCCGTCTATATAATAAGCCAGAAAATATTCAAATAAATATCAAAATATACAATAAAAAAAATATTCTAAATCAAATGAAAATAATAAGCAGAATGTACGTCGATGAAATTTAGTGTTCAACTGTTTAGTAAAAAATTCAAACAGAGAGAGAGAGAGAGAGAGAGAGAGAGAGAGAGAGAGAGAGAGAGAGAGAGAGAGAGAATGTTTAGCGAATAGATTGAAAACTTTTCATTGAATATTTTTCCCAAATAGGAAATTTTTCATTCACCAAACATTCATCATTGAATAAATGTTCATAAAAGATATTGTTCATCGAATAAAAACTTTCATAAAATGAAAATCGCATAAACAAATATTTCCCAAAACTGATTCAGCTAATGAGGGAAAAGACGTCCACAATCGGTTCCAATAAAAATGATTTAGGCGTAACTCAATTACTTATTGAAGGCTCATAAACATTTTGCCTTTTATTCTCTCGATCTTAACCACTCATATATATTGGTGAGTTTTATCGGTGAGTTATATCTGTGTCCACTGACTTAATCATCATAATTTTCCTTCAATTTTGGAACTAAAAATAAAAATTATGTAACCGTTTCAATACAAAATTTGGTTAGAGATTTTTTACAAATTAAATTCCATTAGTGATAAACACCTTATTTGGAAAATATTAAAGATTACTCAAAAATAATGTGGAATTGGAGAGAGAGAGAGAGAGAGAGAGAGAGAGAGAGAGAGAGAGAGTTAGCCGAAAATATGCGAGCCAACTGTCGGGGGAAAACTGCCGTTTATTTCACTTACCCTTCCGAAATTCAACTCTCTCTCTCTCTCTCTCTCACACACACACACACACTTTCTAATATCGAACAACAACGTCCGAGTAACTTAAATAATATTCAAATTGTCTTCTGATAATATCCCTCACTGAAATAAAATTTGCATTTCTATATAGAAAAATTGATCAACACAGTTATTGTTTTTAACAAACTTGTAAATCAAAATAAATTAAGAAACGAGCTAAGAACGCG
>NC_087214.1:18351079-18353579 GCF_015104395.2 Macrobrachium nipponense | reverse complement strand
GACTCATGGACTTTGGGTTGGCCATGGGCTGCGGTAAGCTCCATGCCTGTTGGAGGATCTCCTGTAGGAGGATCCTTGGTTAGGTTAGGCGCCGGCGCTAGCTCAGGGCCAGGCGCAGAGGTCAAGTTCGGTGGTGGCTCTACGTCCAGGTCTGGACGGAGCTTGGCACTGCCCAGTGCTGCCAAGTGGCACTGGCAGAGAGTTGAGGTCGACTGGACCTGTGGCGGGTACTGGAGGTGCAATACCTCTCAGCGTGCCCTTGGAAATGGGAGACCTCAGGTCATGCCCTAGGATAAGGTCGTAACCTCCTGGAAGGTAGCTTGCAACTGCAAGTGTACATACCTTGGCAAGGTGAGGTCGTACGACTCTCAATTGGACGGTGGGAAGGATCATCTTACTATGATTGATGCCTTCAATCGTGATCAGTTGCCGTCTATCAATGGTAGCCCCTCGGGGGATTTGATCTTCCCGTATCAGGGAGATTTGGAGCGCCGGAGTCATCAAAGGCTCTGACATGGCTTGGTGGATAATGACCTTGGATGGGTGCGACGGTTTATAGGGCCCTGAGCTGGGGGTCCTAGTAACGAAGGATTGGTAACTGCCATAGCGATGGCAGGAATATTGTAATTCGCGCACCCTACTACGTAGTTGGCAGACATGTGACCCTTTGCGGCCACAGTCTCGGCAGAACTGGTTCGAGAACTTCTTCTGTTGGCATTGGACGGTAAGGCCGAGATGGCCCCACAGGTTGCGAATCTGTGGAGTCACCAAGGCTGGCAGTGTGCTCTGGCACAGGTTGAAGAGTCCTCTCTGGCCGTGATTTGAGGTGGTGAGGTAGCTTGGCCCTGGAGTGGTGTGGGGGAGAGGGACATCCCCAGAGGGGAGGTCCCGTCCCCACCATAGGGAACCTACTCCATGCCGATCGTACGTACCACACCTAGGCGGTGAGGTTTGGTGCACCCAAGGAGTGGTGACCTGCAGGACGACTGTGGGAACGGTCTTGGACTGCCCTTCGACCCAAGTCATGGCCCACTGATGTGCTCGTCAACTGTGGCACTGGCTGCACTTGTCCCGGTCTATAAGACACAGATCGGAGCCGGTATCTACCGTAACTGGCAGCGTCACAGGTAGGGTAAAGCCATCCAGGGTGCCACTGTGACTGAAGAGGTCCACACCCGCTCAGGGTGAGACCTGGACTCGGGCATAACGGCCGAGGGGGTTGTGGCACTGATCAGGTGGACGTGCCGGTCGAAGGCACGTGCTTGGTGCACCCTGGGATATCCAGGGGAGTAGTGCCTGTAGCCCCACAGGCTCTGCAGGATCCCTCTGCTGGGCTGGTCTCCGGAAGGCATCTGATTGGTCTTGAGAGGAGGCTGAGGCACCGTTCGGTGGCCTAGGAGGGTTCTGAGGGTTTGTGGCTCTCAGCGCTCTTGAGGCGGCACTCTGCTGCGAGGTGACCCACTTTCTGCAAACGTTGCAAGTCCGTGGGTGTCCTTGGTGGCCGTCCTTTGGCCGAGTGGATCCAGAGAGATGACCGGGTGGCACTATGCATCGGTGGGTGGTGCTGTGAGAGGGGTTGAAGGTCTCCCAGTCGTCAGCCAGGCGACAAGCTTCCGCAAGTGTCCTTGGGTTGCTTGTCGTTAAGGTGCACTGCGAGTGGCCCAGGTACACACTGGTAGAGGTCTTCCAGCATGATCCTGTTAAACAGGTCCTGGAACTCTGTGCAACGACATGGCCTCGAGCCAGCGCTTTCCCGGCTTGGATTTTGTGGTAGGAGTAATCTCCCCAGGCCCAACCAACTTCCTTTGCCTGACCTCTGAAACGCTGCCTCCACCTCTCCGGGGTGATTTCATAGGCCTTTGTAATGACCCGGCGAACTTCCACCAGGTCCCCTCGCTGACCCTGATCCAGTGAGCGGAGGGCTGTCTTAGCCTTGCCGTCCAGGTGCTTGGCAAGCAGGGCGGCCCTCTCTATCTCAGTGGTATGGGTAGTTTTTCGAATAAGGCTTCCACTTCTTCCAGCCATGCCTCGGGCTCATCCTCAGTCCACTTCGGGATGAGAGCGTTAATGCTGGCAATATGGTTGGACGACACTGTAGGCGTGGGTCTGGGAGCTGGCTGCATGGCTAGGGCTTCGGCGTTCACTGTCGTGCCTTCTCCACCTCGAGCTCCTTCTCCTTGAGAGCTAGCTCATGCTTCCTCTCTTCTTCCCTTGCCTTCCTCTCTTCTTCTCTGGCGGCTCTCTCTTGCAGGCGCAGATCATCCACCTGCCCCTTCACCCACTGGGTGAGTTCCTGCCCAGTGTAACCGGCGTTTGTGCCCAGAGCCATGAGGGTCTGGAGCCTTTCCAGCTCCATGGATATATGTGGTTTGGGCATCAGAAGCCATTTCCTTAGGCTGCAGTGGAGGCTTGGATGAAAAAAATCTTAAAGGACTGGGTGCTCTGTGGCACTTTCTGATGAGGCGGACAAATCAAATGGAGTGTGCGGCGCACGTCACAC
>NC_087214.1:18321079-18346079 GCF_015104395.2 Macrobrachium nipponense | reverse complement strand
ACAAACTTATCATTTATAAAATCGAAAAAATTCTGGAAAAATAGAAAAGCAATGAGAGTACAAACAGATCATAAAAAATCGCCATATATTCTCACAGCAAATAAAGTGACTTCAGACTCATCGTCTGTATAGAAGCATAAGAGCGGAAATGTTTGGAAAATTATTGAAATGCAATGAAATAAAAATAGATACTACCGTTTTCAGAAAAATTCAAAAGCAATGAAAATAAAATCAGATCATAAATTTAGTCATTTTATCTTCTCACAATGAAGTCATGATGTTTCGTATTGATTAAAAAGAAAATTATAAATACAGAGGATAAACTCCTTTTATGAACAGACATTTGGAAATTCTCTCTCATCAAGCAGCGTCTGTAAATAGCCTAATATGTCTTTTTGAAGATGGATTAAAAAGGATTATTATACGAGATAACTCCTATGAACAGACATTTGGCCCAGTTTCTCTCATTCAGCAGCGTCTTGTAAATAGCCTAGTTATGTCTTTGAAGAGGAGGATAAAAAGCCAAAATTATAACTAATGGGAAACACCCCAAGTTTACTGTTTACAAAATGTAATGATCATTATCGAAAAAGTAACATCAATTGTAAAGCAACTACAAAAGAGCTCTCCCCATTCCAAGTAACACTGTAATAGCCTCCATATGTCTTTTCAGGATAATAAAATTAAATTATTACTGACGAGGGAAACATGGCCCAATTACTATTATACTGGCAGCTTCAAGAAATTAAAACACTCAATTTTCAAGGCTTCTTGAGAACAAGATAAAAGAAAATATAACTAAACACGGAAACAAAATTTTAAAAATTAAATACCCAATATTAAATTAACCAAAACCATAAACATTTAGGACATCTGACCTATTTCAAAATATTCAAAATGGACAGTGAAAAATTTCTTGGCGTTGCTATATATATATATATATATATATATCTATATATATATATATATATATATATATATATATATATATATATATATATATTACTTGTGACAGGGAGTGAAAGGTGATCAATGCATCTCAATATTATTTGGGTCCTACAGAATGATAAAAATGGGGAGAAGGATTTACCAAAACGAAATTTAGAACTGGGATCATATAAACAATCTACACTCTCTCTCTCTCTCTCACACACACACAAAAGAATGACAAAAGCAACACAATCCCTTCCTCTTCCCTCCCCCTTTCAATCCTCAACCACTATTATTCCCCCCAACTTCGGCGCATCTAAAAAAGGGATCAAAAGAGCATCGCTCATCGCTGATACCAACGACAGACAGACAGACAGACAGACAGACAGACAGACAGACAAACATATTCCTCCGAAATTCATTTGGCCTCAAACGGCCATTGTTCCCGATGCAGTCAGTCCTCTTGGCCACCAATGAGGCACCATAGAAAGAAAAATTATATAATAAGAGATAAAAAAATATAATAAAAAGAAAAAGATAAAAAAAATAAAAAAATCAACAATAAAGAATAAGAAAAATCTCATATAAAAAACTAGAAAAATAAATAACGGAGACAAATGAAAAAGTGGAGAAAAAAATAAATGAGAAAAATTGAAAAATGAGCGGAAAATAAAAAAATTAAGAGAAATCTAAAAATAATAAAAAATAAGAGGAAAATGAAAACATCAAGAGAAAGTAAAAAATAGATAAAAATAAAAAGTAAGAGAAAAATTAAGGATAAGAGAAAAAGATAAAAACGTGTGAAAAAACGTTTAATTTTTTCCCATTTTCTTCCCTGTCTCGGACTACTACTAAGTCCTGTCAAAACTTATTACTATTTGCGAACGGATTATAAATCTATTTCGTGACTTTAACAGATTCACCTTAAAGAGAGACAGAATTGCTACAAAATCAGCCCCTTTTCGAGAGAGTGAAAATCATAATTATTAAATCTGTATAGATATTAATGTAGTTATTATTTTTGCTGTAAATTATGTTATGAAATTATATCAGATTGAAATTCTTGATATTATATCTTGCTGAAGAAATCAGACGTAGCCAGACTTAAATATCTAAATATAAATAAAAATACGGAAAATATAAATATAAATAAAAAATATATATTCATATACATGAACACGTAAATAAATATAAATAAATCTAAAATAAATAAATAAATAAATAAACAATGAATCACAAATCCGGCAGCGTAAGTTCCCAAGAATTCCCGTCCGTGAACCAACGCGGAAACCTCATTTGGAATGACTGAGAAACTGCTCTGAAATATCCACACCCTCCCTCCACTCCCTTTTCAAAACTCATAATATCTCCTGAAGGAGGTCGCAACCACAAGCCTCCACCACCCCAACCCCCACCTCCGTCAATATAATATCCCCATGGCCTGGAAACATATTATATGCCCCTTTGTCCCATAATACCTCGGGACGCATCCTAAACAATACCGCCAAGAGTCCTTTTCCAAGGGCGGAATTATACCTACGAGAGACGCCGAGATGATCCTTATTCAAAGGAAGCGTCGTCTAGGGATGAGGAAGGATGCTGAAGAAGGGTCCTGCCACAGGAATGGAAGGAGAGGATTGATATCGAGGGGCGGCTTGATTATCCTTCAAGATCAGAGAGGAACTTCTTCTCTATCCTTCCATCAGCTTTTTTTTTTTCTTCAGTCAATTGTATCCGGTTGCCTTTCCCATCGCGTCTACAATGAGACAGTTACGGCGATAATAATAATAATAAAAATAATAATAATAATATAATAATAATAATAATAATAATATATTTATCTTTTATATATTTGTATATTCTCATACACAAACATCCACATATAAAACTCTATACATACATAAAAATGATATTCATACGGCAGTCATCAGCCATTTATCATGTTTCTCGGCGTCGTGATTCAAACATAAATATTTCCCCTTTACTATGTTTTGTTATCACTCCAACCTCACAACAACAGAAGATATCTGAGAGTGTGGGGTTGGGGAAGTGGTTGAGGGGGAGGAAGACGGTGGGAGGGGTGGGGGCAGGGGGTTGGTTCAGCGAAGGCGATAACCGTGATGGCAACATCCATCCTCCATCAACTCTGTTGCTTCCTCTGTCCATCGTTTTGGGGCAGAGTCGAAGTTGATGAGGAGACTGGAGACCTTCTTAAAATTATTATATAAACAAACTCAAGAACAAAGGTTTAGGTCAAGACTTAAGGTTGATTAGCAAGTCACAATGTTCTAAAATATTCTTAAAATGATTTTACAAATGATTTTAATACGGACGTATCTTAAGACTTGAAGAAGGTTGGACTAGCAAGAGGAGATTGTTCTAAAACCTTCTTAAAATTATCATATCAATAAATAACCTCAGTATTGGTACAGATCAAGACGACACCTTTGAATCAGCAAGTGGCATTTCACAAAACTGACTCAGCAGCAAATTAATAGACGAAATCTCACACTTGGAGAGAGTCAGACAATATAACAGGAATTAGTACTGAAGTCAATATGCATTTGTAACTTTTCTCCTCATATATTTTAATATTACGTGAACTACAAAAAATTCTATTTTGAGTATTTTACTGAATTCTATTATAAAACAGCTATACATCAAGGAACACAAAAGAGATAACGAGAAAGCATCTCACACAGACAGTGACAAAATATAACAAAGGCAAATTTTAATTAATGGTGGAAAACTTGACACTGGACAGACACAGACAGACAGAACACTCAATGAGGTTCCATGGTGGTCAATCGACTTTGCTGAATCGCGGCCGGAAATTGCAGAGAGAGAGAGAGAGAGAGAGAGAGAGAGAGAGAGAGAGAGAGAGAGAGAGAGAGAGAGAAACTCCCAATGTAACCGCTTTAAGCACTGCAAAACTCAGTCTGACAAATAAAACAAGACTTTAGCAGGATCAATTATTCGTGTAAATATTTCCTTCCACGTAATTCCACCGTTATTCTGTCGTCAGGATAGACAGACAGACAGACAGACAGACAGACAAAACGTCACAGAGATCATTGTCCTGTGTCGCTGGCATTGTTGGAACTTATTCCACTACTCGAATGGCCTCCAGTGCATTTGCATTTTTGAGTGAAGGTGATGATAGACAACTGCTTAAGAGGGGAGGGGTAAGAGTGTAGGGAAGGGGCAGGGAAGTGGTGCCGTAGCTAAAGGGGGGGCGATGGTAGGGGGAGGGGGTGCCAAGTTAACAAATAGGCCTTTGTGTCCTTTTCGGAGAAGTGACGTTGACTGGCGCTGATTTGAGGTCTTGTGGTTCAATGGATCTTATGTTATTTATTATATATAGTGTTATGTCATACAATATATAGTGTTACGTTATTCACTATATATATCCTGTTACGTTATTCGCTACTGAAGCTTTACCTTTTTCACTATATACATATTTATGTTATTCACTACATAATGTTATTCACTCTATACACTTATTTTACTCGCTATGTAAAGAGATGCGTCATTCACTATACAAGTGTTAAGTTATTCAACATTTAAAGTGTTATCATCACATTGCTTCTACTTCTTCCACCATTACTAACGTCGGTGTCTCCCTTTGAACGAAATTATCGTTCACATTTCAATCTCACAATAATACGTTCCCACTTTGTTCCCACGAGAAAAGTGTTCCCATACACTCCCCAACATGGAATTTCCAACTGCTATTTATTGTCAGTTTCTGTTTGTCCCCAGAGTAGACGTTCATAAATCGTGCCTATGAGACTGAGTGTCCTTCTTAACAAGAATGAGTTCTCACTCTGTTCCCAGAGGACTGAATTCCCAACTGTTTGAAAAGACTGAATTCCTATTTTGTTCCCAGAAGGAAGTATTTCCATTTGATTGCAAATATTAAGTTCCCAGTTTATTCCCAGATGGTTGAATTCCCACTTGATTCCAAAATTGACCTTTAATTCCAAGGACTGAGTTCCCAATGTGTTCCCAGAGGGCTGAATTTCCATCTGATACCAAAGACTAAGTTCCCAGCAGGATTTTTTCCCGTGTTTCAAAAGGCTAAGTTCCCAGTGTGTTCCTAAAAGGAGAAATTCTTAGTTTGATTCCAAAGACTACGTTCCCACATTTGTTCCCAATAGTTGCCATTAGATAAGTTCCCACTTCCGGTATATCAAAAGTATAATTTTTTTCTTTTCAAAGAGGAGTTCCCACTTAATGCAACTCGGGGTTCCCACTGTCCCCGAAAATTTCACCCTCATTCAAAAATAAGAACCTCCTAACATATGAGCACCACATGCCCAAAAGAAACTAATCCGTGGGCCTATCTAAACCTATCTTCACTAATCTATGATATTCTACATTTAATGTTCTTGGGGACTAATTATTATTTTATCAATAAATAAAAATAAAATAGTTTACCTTAGCAACAGTCACGTCAATCACGAAAATATAAACAATATATGCACGTCCAGCGTCTAATTTGCATACAGATATTTGTTCTATGGAAATTGGCCTCAGTCCGTCAAACTATGGGACTCAATAAACGCTGTACACTTGAATCTCTCTCTCTCTCTCTCTCTCTCTCTCTCTCTCTCTCTCTCTAATAGCAATCGGTTAACTTACGAATAATAACAGGGGGTTAACTAAGATATAGTCGTGAGAGAGAGAGAGAGAGAGAGAGAGAGAGAGAGAGAGAGAGAGAGAGAGAGAGAGAGATGTAAACTAAAAGGTTAAAGCAAATGATCATTACCATGGACTAATCGTCCAGCGACGCCAAAAGGAAAACTGAACTGGAAATCCATGAGGATCAAATTTGCCTATACATTACCCTGACAGAGCTGACTACTGTCTTTCACTTTTCACGGTGATAATTATTTACTTCTCTCCCAATTCATAACACCCCCGTTCAGCCTTGAGTGTCTCGTTGGGGCCTATAATTCATTATCCTCCCAACCCTTCGCCAAGTGAGGATGATGAACTCACATGGCTGACATCGCGCGAAGCGGTATCAGAGAGAGAGAGAGAAAAAAAACTAAATAAAAAGAAGAGATAATTTGCGATTCCAACTGACAGAAAACGAAATATCTTTTGAGAACCTCCACCATTATATATTGTGGACTCATCTGCACCTTCCATACGTCTTACAGAACCAAATATTCTCCTATTTTAAGGCTTAACTTTATTCACAAAACTTTCGTATCCAGTTTGTGTCAAAGCATCTGACATAAGACTAATGAAGACTCCACAGGAGGTAAAACTAAAAGGCGACATCCTTTTCTCAACGTCCTCCAAAGACCCAAAGGGAGGGAAGACGAAAGACATTGAAAAACAGGTCAAGATACCCCCCTGTCCCGGGAATATAAATAACTTCAGAGCCTGACAACAGCTAATGGGAAACATTATATTCTCTCTCTCTCTCTCACAACACACACAAGCACACGCTTCTTTCCAGCAACACAGCTTTCTTCATTTTGGTCCTCTGCCATTTCTAATCAAGGAGGCTGGGAAGAGGGTGGGCCGGTGTACAGGGTACATCAAAAGGTTGACCTGGTGTATAGAGCTTATGTAAAAGGTGTGCCGATGCATAGGTAACGCCACACTGTGCTGACACCTTCCACGCGTGTTTTGACCCGTCAAATGAAACTTGTACAAGAAGAAGCATCATCTCTGCACTTCGTTGAGAAAACATCTTTTCACAGAGAGCTCTCTCCTTTCCCTTTTTCAAATTTCTTTAAAAAAAGGCTATTGAATCCTCTCTCTCTCTCTCTCTCTCTCTCTCTCTCTCGTCTCTCTTCTCTCTCTCTCTCTCTCTCTCTCTCTCTCTTCAATCCGAATGTTCATTGCGTAATAATCAATGTTTTTTTTTTATTTCAGTGAATAAATGATGTCTTCGAGAGAATCTCTCCCAGACTGATAATCTCAAGCCCGAATCTCAAGAGCAAACTGTGATTGTAAAATACAAAGGCAACTAAACAATCAAAAAGTACTGAAACCTACTGATAACATTCCTACGAAGGCCAAGCGCTGGGACCTATGAGGGCATTCAGCGCTGAAAGGGAAACACAGATTAAAAAAAGGTTTATTTAGAGGCATAACAGGAGAACCTCGGTTTCACAATGCAACAACTCTTGAGAGAGTCGTAGGGAAAGTAAGATGGAAGAAAGAGAATATGAACGGAGGTGCAGTCAAAGGAATGAAATGGATTGCATCTATGTGCCGAAGGAACACTGCAAATAACCTCAAGTAGTCCCTACAGTGCAACACGCGAGGCACACTGACGGCATGTTTTAGCTGTACCCAACCTTTTTTTTTCCCCTGTGTGGGGTCGAATCTGATCAGGAGAGGAAGATAATTACCAGGTCGGAAATAAATCTCAAAACTCTACGAAAATCGAGGACCTGAGCAGTTCTTCATCGGGGTTATTAATTCAAAAACTACATCTGCAGACAATTCAAAGCAACAGACAGGCAACAACAGAGCCGCACTCCTGTATCAAATTCTGCCACCAACTTTCTCATGTTGCTCCTACACTACAGTAAAACTTGTCATAAACACGTCGGCAACTTCATACGATTATCCAATATTGTCCAAAGATTAGTTCTTAGCTTACAGTCGCTGACATATTTCCAACCAGTTTGTGACATGTATGTGATTAGTTTCAGATATATGTTTGTGAAAAGTCATCGACTTATCAGCAGTCCTATCCAGTGCTTCTTACGATTATCCAGTATCAGCTAAAGGTTTGTTTCCCACTTACAGTTACCTATTTATTTTCAACCTGTTTGTCACATGCGTGTGGTAAGTTGCAGATGTGTTTGTGACAATTAGCTGCAAAAAGGCAAAACGACCGAAGGAGACTTTTGAAATAAGAAGTTAATGAAGATGTTTTCTGGATACAGTAACTACTAAAAAATAGGATAAAAATACATCATAGCATTAAAACAAACTACGTTGAATAACAGTAACAAACACTTCTCAAACTCAATATCCTAAGAAGTGTGAACTTGAAGCTTCCGAGAGTCCTCAAGACTCTTCAACGACACAACACTTGTGCCGTTGAAGGATCTCATTTCGACATGAAACGGGCCCATACCGATTTGGAAAAGAAAAGCATCCTTTTTTACAAATATCGCAGAGATGAGAGAGAGAGAGAGAGAGAGAGAGAGAGAGAGACTCCTTTCCTCCATATCACTATCAAACGAAGAAGCATCACCTGACTGTTTAACTAAACGTTAAGTATTTCGCATCTATTTCAAAAACCTCTCTCTCTCTCTCTCTCTCTCTCTCTCTCTCTCTCTCTCTCTCTCCTGGATGATATCGTCTGGTTTTACATTTCAACGGTTTATAAGATGAACAGAATGAGAGAATGATGAATTAGAGTCAGAAACATTAAGTAGGAGGTAGAGGTTACAGTCCAACTGAGCGATCGACCCAACCAGAATCTGGAGTGAGTGGGCTGTGGCTTATGTACTCAAATGTAACAAAGGTGTTTGTTTAGTCGCCTGTTATTGACACAGTTGCCAGTTTCCTGATATGTTGCAGTTTGTTTTATTTTACTTGTTATTTTTTTTCAATGACAGAGTTCTTTTACAACAGGACAATTATGTATAATTTCGTAATAAGGTTATCACTGAAAACCTTGCTTCTGATGTTTCAAAAGGAAATAAGTTAACAGTCAATCCATGATGGGATTCAAATTTAAATCATAAGACTCAAAAATCCGTCTCGCGCGCGCGCGCAAATATGCGTCATCAAAAAGACAGATCTTTCAAAGACGGTTCAAATTACCAGAGACCTTTCTGAAAACCTCCGTCTCCCGAGATTAAAAAGACATTTGAAAGTTGGAACGACGCTGCTCTCTCGCTCGGGCGATGAGATGTGGGACATGATCTCCTTTTCCCTGGTTCCTTTTCGATCTTCTTCTGGACCTTCTTTTTATGGAACCTTCTTCTTTATGGAGGGATATTACTGGATGCAATTCTGTGGTTATGACGTGACGAAAGGTTTGCTAATGTCGTGATATAAAACAGCTTGGTTTCATTTGAGCGAGGAGGGTTCAAAATGGAAATTCTATATTGATTTTCTTTACTAAAATTTACTCCTACAACCTGCTCTATTTTCCTTCCTTATTGAAAAAGGAAACTACCTAATATATCAATAACTTATATAGCGTAGCTATATAGTTAAATTAAAATCCACACTAGTAAACTGGAAATAGGCAAGGCTTCGCAGTATTTATTTGTTTTCAAGCGTTTAAAAATGAGACTGAAATCATCAAGATCAACAACCCCAACCTGAACAAAAACATTAAAATCTGGACAAAAGCAAAGAAATGAAATGTTCCAAGTTTCGTCAGATAATCGATGACTCACGACTGCTAAACAGCAACTACGAATAAGCACAATATTAAACCCATGAACCAGAATGTTATTTAAAATTGAGGAAAATTACCCCAAAAATCAAATATATATATAAAATACAACGTATTAATTATGATTTGATTAAGAGGATTCAGTCATGTTAGTTACGACAAGCCAGCTCAATTTGTCAGCTCAATTTAACTGTCATTAGTGCAAAAATGAATCATTAAGCAAAAATGTTGGGGAAATAAATAAATGAAAAAAATTGCAGAAACGCAAAATATTCTGGATGTTCCTCATCATATATTCCATTCTTTAAATAAAGGTTTCATGGCAAGAATGAGTTGGAAGCTGAATTTAAGATAAACTAAAACATGTTACGTTTGCTACCAGAGACACAGGGAGGATAGAAAGAAATTCGCCTGTTGTTGTAAAATGATGTTGTCGACTATAGATCAAGATAAATAACAACTACAGTGAAGTGGGAGTATGATCAGGGAATCTGTAAAGGTTTCGTGTGTCTACTAAAAGCGGATTTAGCCGACGCACAAAATATTATGAATCTCTCATTATTTCCGATAACCAAATACAATGTCAAATCAGCTTTCCCTTCATTAACTGTTTTATCGAATCAGTTTTTCCTTCACAAAGCAAATCCTGCCCCAAAGGCAACGGTCATTTCCCAATGGGGGTTGAGGTTAGGCATTTCTACACTCAAATGCACCAACAGGTTCTTCCAGGGGATAACAAACCGAGTCCAGCAAATCCCGTTCTTCCATTCCAGGCCCATGTTCCAGGCGACAGAGCGTGATGAAGCCTGGGATCCAGCCCTGGATTCCAGGGCAGGGGTTAAGACGTGGATTGAAACACTGTTTTTGGACTTTTAAATAAAAAAAAAAAAAAGAAAAAAAAAAAAAAAAAAAAAAAAAACTAGAACCAGGTTACGTTAGTTAAGTTAGATAAGGTTCATCTATTCGAGAGCGTGACTTGATGGGATATTGAATGTAGGTCAGTTAACGTCCTTACAAAAGGTTATTTCTTCATTACCGATTGGAAAGCAATTATTTCGTTTTCAAAGCAATTATATTTTCTCTTGACTCTCATACTTAAAACAACATTCTTATTAACTATATTATTATAGATATTACTAAATTTAACCGGTGCCTTACTTCGTCTTGAAAGATTAACGGAGAAAAAATGTGAACAAAAATAATCAAAACAAAACAAACAAAATCAGTATCAGCTTCACTAGCCTCACAGCCTAAATATCAAAAATCTGCCTAAAATCTGAATAACAAGCGTTCAGTCCCCGACCAGGAAAGGAGTGAATATGAATATATAATATTTCCATCTCTTAAAACTATTCCCGAAAACGATACAAAATCGTGTGGAGAATCCGGTACAAATCCTTTCAGAAGACACTCGCCAATTCCCTATGACAGAATAACGAGAAGCGAAGAAAATCCAGTTATGATCGGGTTACAATACGTTCCAATAATGTTGCCACTGGCGTTATGTCAACCGTTTCATTACGACGTCGTAGAGGATTAACTTTAAGCGTCGTGGGGAGAAGGGATGGGACGAGGGGAGAGGAGGAGCAGGGGGTTGGTGGGGGAGGAGAAGGGGGAGGAGGAACAAGAGAGAGAAACGGAAGCGGAGCTTTAGTACCATCTGGTGAGCTGTGACGACATTTGAACCATTCCGCTGATCATAACCGCCCGTTTGAAAGACGCTTCTCATTATTCGGATGTGTATTGTTATTGTTTCAGCTTCTTGCAGATTTATATTTTGCTTTATAATCGATGTTTTTCAACGTATAGCCCTCAAACGCTCTTATCACACATATCTACTGTCCAAAAGAGATCTTAAACCACACACTCTAGACCTATACACACCTCCAAAACCCCTAGACCGATCCAAGATGGCCAAGACTTTCCTTTGCTTTCAGGCAACGGGATCAGAGGCTAAATGAATACAATGATTCCTAAGCTCCGCAAAGTCCCTTTCAGCCTAAGAGGGATTTTCCGGGGGCACATTCCCAAGGACGCATTCCTTTTCCCATTCCATGGGAAGGTCGCTTAAGTCTCGCAGAAACTATGGTCATTTATTTCGACTGCAAACTTCTGTGGGATAAAAATGCCCTAATGGTTTCTTAACTTGAAATAAATCGTCGCAATGATAAAAATTGTTTCTTGTGGGATGAAAACTAGATTCTATAAGCAATGCGGAGAGGTGTAGTTACCACCAGTGCACCTCATGCAATGCACTGTAAGCAATACTTAAGGTTCTTCGCAATGTCCCGTTCGACCCCTAGCTGCGTACTTTCATTCCTTTTACTGCACCTCCGTTCATATTCTCTTTCTTCCTTCTGACCTTCAACCCGTCTTCTAACAACTGACTCATAGTGCAACTGCTTTGAGGTTTTCCCTCCCGTTACACCTTTCAGCACCTTCTACTACTATGTTCGTTTCAGCGCTGAATGACCTCATAGGTCCCATTATGTATATCTAAGTTTTACCAGACCACTGAGCTGATTAACATCTCTCCTATAAAGGGCTGGCCCGAAGGATTAGATATTTTTACGTGACTAGGAACCAGTTGGTTACCTAGCAACGGTCCCATCGCTTGGTCTTAGGCCTAAATCCTATATTTATTCATTTAATGCGGACAGTATTTAATTTGGAGTAAAACCGTGACAATAATAAAAATAATCAGAAGTAGAAGAACATCAAAAACAACATCAACGACAACAGCAACAAACAAAAGTCAAAATGTCGGTTCAATCAGAATCGAAAAGTGTCACAGAAGAAACGACGTTTGGGGAAAAAAAATCCGAAAGGTTGTCCCCGATTCAAGCGCTTGAAAATACGAAACGATCAACAGAGACATAAATATAACACTAAACATCTGGAGAAACGTTCATTAACATTCAGAATGTCCTAAACATAAACAATATTAGACATTTGGAGAAATATTTATTACTACTAAATTCCAGACTATCTCAAGAACGAAGGCATTTTCAGAAAAAAATAATAAAATAAAATAAATAAAAAAAATTAATATTCAGAATAGAAGCTGTCAGCTTGCAGTCTGAGACAACAGGATAGTAAAATTCAAGTTACGGAAAGAAGTAAGGCAAGATTTGTTGCTCTTCAAGAGAACAGTTCACTAAATGGCCCACCCAAATTGATGATCGTATTTCTGATGGTTAGTTTGAAAAGAAACTTTGCTGATCTGGGTCGATATTTTGGCTCACGACAACAAATTCTGCTTCGGAAAAACACTTATTGCTTAGTTACAACATCAATAATTAAAACTGGCATCGCCACGCCACCAAAAATATTCACTGTGGCCTTGTATAGCAGGGGCAAATATACTAAAAATATCCTTAGAAGAGAACGCTACATGATAATTCAGACATGGAAACAGATAGAGGGAATAACCGAAAACATCATGGAGCTAAAAATATCAGAAAGAGCAAGCAGGGGTAGATAATAGTGCCCAAAACCATACCAGGAAAAATAAGGAAAGCACACAGGACATTAATCCACTACGCACCAGCATCGGTAATGCAGCGTCTATTCAATGCGTTGCCAGCTCATCTGAGGAATACATCAGGAGTGAGCGTAGATGTGTTTAAGGATAAGCTCGACAAATATCTAAGTTGCATCCCGGACCATCCAAGATTGGAAGATGCAAAATATACCGGAAGATGTACTAGTAACTTTCTGGTAGGCATTAGAGGTGCCTCACACTGAGGGACCTGGGGCAACCCGAACAAGATGTAAGGTTTCTGTAAGGTTTCTCTCTCTCCTATATGTATAAATGGAGGCAAGAGACATTCCAGAAATTGAGAGATTGGTCTCTTTTCCCTGTTTGGATTCGGGATTCAATTCTGGATATGTTTAGAGCCGTGAAGGGATATTATGAGAGAGAGAGAGAGAGAGAGAGAGAGAGAGAGAGAGAGAGAGAGAGAGAGAGAGAGGAATCTTCCTTTATCTCGACCAAGGTGGTTTTAAGAAGATCTGAATTCGGGATTTCAAAGTTCCAATATTATTCTTTATTTCTTTAAGTCTGACGGTCAATGGGAGGATATTCTCTTCAGTTCTTTGTCCTGAATTAAAAATAACTAGAATTTGATAAATGGACTTAAGGAAGGCATTAATGATTAATTATTCAAAAATGAGGAGGATTTGAGAGAGAGAGAGAGAGAGAGAGAGAGAGAGAGAGAGAGAGAGAGAGAGAGTCTAAAAGGCAGTATGGAGTAGCCATGAGGATCACATGGAACTGCTACTGAAACATGATCGTGGACAGGAGGCGCCGTTTGTGCTTGTAGAGTTCAACCTGCTATGTGGTTTAGCTCCCTCTGCCCACCACTGACAACTGAACGTTATCCATCAATTGTAATAACTAAATATCATGAAACAAAATCTCAGTTTTTTAAGGTAAATAAACCATATCTTCTGCAGTTCCTACACATCGAGTCTCCGTCTGCTGGGAAAGGTCCCACTCATCGGCTGACATCTCCCTAGATTTTCCCCGTATGTTGGCAATTAAATCCTATTATCCTTGATACTTGAGAGAAGCCGAATAGGATGTGAGAGGATGTTGTGTGTCTGGGTAGGGGCAGGATGGAGGAATGATTCGGGGTTAGGATGAGGGTAGGAGGAATGGTCGAGAACAAAATGAGATATTCCTCTTTTATCTCACTTGGGGCAATTTAGGGAGAATTAGAATTCGTTAGTGAGGCGTTGAACACATATGACATGGTTAGTGTAGTCTCTCTCTCTCTCTCTCTCTCTCTCTCTCTGATATTTTCAATGGTAACACAAGTAGTACTTAATGAGGTTCAGTAGTTTTCAAAAGTAATGTGTAAAATACAGTTTCGTAAACAAAGGACTAGATCTTCTGAAGCCTTAGTGTCCAGTCAGTCTTAAGAGAACTCCCTGTTCTGATTCTTAAGAAAAAGAATTCGCTGTTTTGCATCTGTTTCTAACCGGCAAGAGCCAAGGTTATCAATCCCATTTATTACAATATATATCCTTTTTCATGTCTAACCAGTGCCTTAGATATATATATATATATATATATATATATATATATATATATATATATATATTATATATAATATATATATATATATATATATATATATACGTACTAATAGATATGTATAGCATGCTTGTATATATATACATACATACATATATATGTATGTATAATATAATATAATATATATCATGATATATATAAATATATATATATATATCTATATAATAGATATTAAATATTATATATATATATATATATATATATACATAGCTACAGGCCATACATATATATCTATATGTACACACAAATATATAAGTTATATATGAATAACTTGATCACGAAGATATATAAAACGTGATGCTATGTATAAATAAAGGTTTTTGCCACGAAGGAAAAAATGAAAAAGTGAGATAGCCGAGTACTTTAGGTCTTGTTCCGACCTTTACTAAGGCAAACTGATTTTACTGAGGAAAACATAGTCAAAAGAAGGCTTAATATCCAAACTGACACTACAAGATTAGCAATAAGGTCGATTTCACTCTACAGAAACGAGGAAACGCCTGAGAGTAGCCACACCTTGGAGGATACACACGCGGTAAACAGGTTATTCTTCCAGAAAACAGTACATTTTGAAAAAAATCAAGGAAGCATATACAACTTATTATCATGAAATTACACCAATTTTTTCCCAAAAAATTATTATTAATGAAAAGAGGAAAGAAATATAAATATATTATTATATATATATATATATATATATATATATATATATAATATATCTATATATATTATATATATATATATATATATATATATATATATATATATATCGAGCAAGAGAGAGAGAGAGAGAGAGAGAGAGAGAGAGAGAGAGAGAGAGAGAGAGAAATAATAAATATATACATGTGGGACTAATTTATTAGTAGTTCATTTATTTTAAGGTCCTTCACAAACATCTAACAAATATATGGGTCCAAATGATACATTCCCAGACTAAGATTTAGGTTGTTTTTATTAGTGATTTGTATAATTGCCGATTCCAGTAAATTTCTTGAAACATAATCATTAGATCTAGCAATTACAGAGTTATCACCCCAATTAATAAAATGAGATTTTTCACTCAGATGGATAAACAGTGCATTTGAAGTCTAGGCTGTTCTAACTGAATACATATGTTGCTTTAAACGTACAAATAAACTTTTACTTGACTGACCAATGTAAAACGATGGGCAATCCTTACAAGGAAATTTGTAAATGATGTTGTTATTTGATACGGGTCTATTCTTAATTAGCATATCTTTAATGGTATTGTTATAAGAGAACACTACATTAACATTAAACGATTTAAATATTGATTTTATGGTTACAAATCCACGAAAGTAAGGTAAGCTAAGTACATTTTTAGGCATATCTTTTTCATTAATAGCAACACTATAAAACTTTTTGTGAGCTTTTTGATAACATAAATCAATTAAATGAGGTGGGTAGCAGAGATCGTTTCCTATCTTTTTTATGTATTCTATTTCTTGATCAAGATATTGTGGACTCGTGATACGCAAAGCGCGTAGGAACATAGAAGAAAAATGGAAATTTTAATATTAAGATGGTGGCCAGAATAAAAATGTACATATGTTAAATTATTTGTGGGTTTTCGTGGCAAAAACCTTTATTCATAAGTAATATATATATATATATATATATATATATATATATATATATATATATATATATATATATATATATATATATACAATACACACACACACACACACACACACACATATATATATATATATATATATATATATATATATATATATATATATATATATATATATATATATATATATAGATATATTTGTTTTACTCTTACCACAGTACATTACCTTATGTCCTATTAAACCACAAAAGAGAACGTACCAGCATTAAAAGAATAAACACAATTAGAAAGAAAGATATGACATTAAACTACATAAATTATTAGGCTCTACCTTTTATCTTGTTATTTTTGTTATCATTGTTGTCCTAAAGTTTGCCTTTCCTCAGAAACAACCAAGACGAAGGAGAGAGAGAGAGAGAGAGAGAGAGAAAGAGAGAGAGAGAGAGAGAGAGAGAGAGAATTTTCGTAGACAATCGCCTACAGCCCTCATGTATCTATGCACACAAATTCATCCATAATTTCAAGTCAATGGTCCCAGTTGTGGGATTGTTCACTATGAACGGGGGTTTACCTCCTCAATAATAATAATAATAATAATAATAATAATAATAAAATAATAATAATAATAGAAGTGCATAAAAGAAAGATAGTGATCAATTATTTTTGATGGGTCAAATAGAAATCTTACGTTTTAAGTTTTTGTTTTTATTTTATTACATGAATTAAACAATAACTTAGAGGTTAGTCCGCAGTTCAGACAGCACACTGGCAATAAAGCGTCAGCAGCATTATATGCTTAATTAAATACAGCAAAGGCTGTTCTCTTTGGAAATGACAGAACAAACTTTAACAGCAATAACTATTTAACATTATAATTATGTCTGTATAAAACATAGTATAAGAAATCACCTTCACTCCCATGCACGTACAAACGTACAAACGCACAAACAAACACGAAGGCAAGCAAGTAAAAGCTTCCGCGTCATAAGCTGAGCTTCCCCTGTGGATGGGAGTCATAACCAGTCGACTGAGGCGATATAAGCAGAGCCGAGAGGAGCACAAAGGGATAAAGGAATGATGGAGTCGCTCTAACCCGCTCCCTTTTCATGCAGAATGTAACCAACAATGGCGAAACTTGCTGCGTCTGCTATCGTCATCATCATCATCATCATCATGAGGTGTGTTTTCACTGCAGCTGAACAGGTCACAAGCACGTCACCAACTCCCACGATGCAGGAAAGCGTGTCAACTCTTTCATAGATGAAAGACTGATTGGTTTGGTGGCATTTAGGCTATCAAGTCAATCAAGGGCGGGAGGGGGTTGGGGAGGGGGTCACCTTTCGCCATTCAGCTCTTAAGACAGTGAAAAGAGTCGGAGTTGTAGTGGTTGGACGGCAAGACGGAGAGAGCCAGAAAATAGAGGAGATGAAGTTGCACACAGAATACATCTCATCCGGAAAACCATTACAGGATCCTGACCGTGACCTGAAGGATACTGACCGTGACCTGAAGGATAGCCGAAGGATAGCAGCAGCCATTCCTACTTGAGATCCTTAGTTCCAGTGAAGGTCCAAAGGCCTATCAGGAATCCTTCGGAATCCTTCCTGTCTCCTACATTCTGGCAAAAGCTCCTAAGGTCAAGGAGGAGTTTGACTTCAACACCTGTTGACATTCCTGCAGCAACAGAAGAGAGGAGGGGCCCTGGAGGGCTTACGCCCTTTAGGCAACGGCTGTCGATAATCTAGCTAAATTCTTCTCTCTGTCTCTCTGTCTCTGTCTCTCTCTCTCTCTTTAAATCGTCTGCCGGGCCGATAACAAATAACCCACGCAACACCCACCCCCCTAATAACACTCCCAGGCAACCTACGTCAATGACCATTTGGTCTGGCGTCATGGCTGGTCTTCAGTTTTTTTTTTTTTCTTAATGATGTTTGCGCTTGATTTAGACTCATCAACGTCTGTTTTTTGATAAAATTTTGGACAGCGTCGATGGAAAGTTCACTGGAACGCTAAATTTGCTTAAATAAAATCAGTATCTCTTCTTTTCATGATAAAATCCTTACATTAAAGGCCTAATTTGCCGCTGTGAAGTGTGAAGATTAAGGCTATGATAAACGGAACACCTTGTTTCTCCCTTAGAATCTCTAGTACTTACGAGTCAGATCCAATGAAGCCTTGAACGTCTACAAATCCAGAAATAAAAGCAATTTACAAATTACAGACGCGAATAACATTACAATAAGCACTAGGCCTAATGCGACTATACAAAACCACGAAGCAACCACGGTTGAACAGTCCAAACTATCTAAAAACTAGATTCCACGCATACGACGCAGACCTAAAACCTTCCACGTGAACGTGAAAACATTAAAAAAAGAAAAAAAAACACGAAGCTTTAAAGGACGAGACTACATATATTTATAAGTAAAAACCTCCGTAAACCAGAACACACAGACATTATCTCTCTTTCTTTCCCTCTTCTACCACTGACGACCAACAGCTTTAAAAGCTTCTGCTGACTTTGCTCCCTCCAAAAACCACTGTGGCTGTCTCTCATCTTCATAAAGGACTATAACAGGAAATTCTCTCGCGCCATGGAGTCAAAGACTGGATTAAAACTCCACAAGGAGAGAGAGAGAGAGAGAGAGAGAGAGAGAGAGAGAGAGAGAGAGAGAGAGAGAGAGAGAGAGAGCGTAATGGAATTGTTTTATGTTAACAGTAATGATTACAAAATTTCATTTTAAACATACTCGACCCGACATAATTGGAAACAGCAGCGATAACGGCCGCATAAAATCGCAATTCTCCGGACTATGGATAAAAATAAAAATAATAATAATATTAATAATAATAATAAATATGAACTGGAAACATGGCCTCTCTGCTCTCCCAGGACAGACCCACCACGGCGTTTACACTCCATACGTAAGAACTAGACCTTTTCCTGCAAATACTTGTCATAATTCAGAGAGAAACAATTATTTTCTATAACGCTAAACATAACAAAAAGTTACTTAGTTGTTTGCGTAATAACCACCATACTACAAGCAACATGACGCCATGGGAACTAGTTTCTCACGCGGACAGCGAGATTTGTTATTATGGGCTCATATAAGCTACAAACAAAAGTTGTTGCGTTCCTAAATACCATTCACTCTGATAATTAGATTAACTTGTACAAAATGAGAAATAAGACTTCATTTTCCAAAAGAAACCTTACTTTCTGTAACTGCAATATTCATCCAAAGTCGTCTTCGTAAAAATTTAAAAGGGAAAAATCGAAAAGAAAACAAAAAGAAATCGATTCCTATCGAAGTGTCACAAACGCAGTTACAATGAAAGCGTTTCAAATAAAACTCTCTCTCTCTCTCTCTCTCTCTCTCTCTCTCAAGCTAGTCCAGGCACAAATGCAACGAAAGAGTAAGGCAACACTTAGGAGAGGGAAAAAAAATAGATAATAGAAAACAAAATATTTTCCGTTTTCAGCAGAAAGTGTCAACAGAGTTCGAGATCTGGAGTCTCTGAGAATAAAAATCGACGGTGTTAGAAAACGGGATTCAAGGGGCGTATTGTCATGTAGTGACGAAAGAATTAATAAAGATCATTTTGATCTATTATTTCCTTTTCCCGGTTTTGTACGAAGACTCCTCATCTGAAGGCAGACAGAAATTAAGGAATAAAATAATGGCGCCACTGATGTGACTGCATTAGGCTAATCTTACTGAGATACCTCGTTACAAAAACTTATAAGAAGACAAACCGAGTGTTCCTTCCCGTCGGCCTCTCTCTCGTCTTTCAAGGAAAATATTGTCACTTGCACACCAATTTCGTGCAGAAGACCATTACACGCTAAGAGAAGAGATTCATTTCAATAATCTAAGCTAAACAAGGATAATTTTTTATTTTCATACGATATTCTACATTTTTGTGAAAGCATAAATATTTAATATCTTACTTGAGGAGAGAGAGAGATGAGAGAGAGTAATAATTAATAAAAAATAATAATAATAATAATAAAATAATAATAATAATAATAATAATAAGGCTTTCAATAATCCAATACCAATTTTTGGGGCAATATTACAATAAATACAAATTACATTGTAGTTTACATTTAAAACATATATTTACATGTGCCTTCATGGAAATTTACATCATTATAAAACATAAAAACACAGATTTATTTTATACAACTTTAAGAACAATAAAGCATTTGTGACATATATAGGTACATCATAAAAGTAATTAAAACATTGAAAATTTTGCATATAAAATATGAATCTTTTATAATAGTACTTGAGGCTCAATAAAGTTCTTACCTTGATAAAATATTTGTTATAAAAGTTACAGCATATCTCTATAATATTAAAATTATCTTTAGCATGATTATAACATTTCGATTTCAAAATTACTTATGAAATACAGGTAAAACTAGAGTTATGAACATTTATCTTAAAATGGAATCTAAAATTCATATATAGTCTGCTAAAATCGAGTAAAAGTGTAAAAGTACACTGCTCAATTAAAATATATATAAAGTTTTACTATAAAATTATTTGGACAATAGATACTTTTTCAAATTCAGTTTAAAAGAGTTAATATTGGTTAATGCTTTTAGTTGGTTTGGCAGTTTGTTCCACACTGATGGGCCCCGCACAACAAACGCTCTGCTTCCTAGATCAGTGTTGGTTCTTGAAACAAAAAGGTCATCATTAAATCTAGTTTGTCTGTTACATCTATCTCCAACTGTTATTAGATTAAAAAGCCATGGTGGAATTAGATTATGTAAAATTTTAAAGATCATGACACATAAATCAAATTCAATCTTCTGTTTGATTGTCAGCCATTGCAAGTTATTTAAAATTGGAGTTGCATGATCATACTTCTTGGCTTTCCCATCAATTACTTTTGCTGCAAAGTTTTGAAGCCTCTGTATCCGCTGCAGCTGCTGCTTAGTTGTCGAGCCCCAGATCTTTAAACAGTAGTCAAGAATGCTCACGGCAAGAGACCGAACGACCATTCCCCGCATTTCACTATCAAATCGGTCCTTAATTCTATTTAGGTATATTAAAGTACCATTTACCTTCCTACAAACTTCATCTATATGACCGTCAAATAGCATATACTGGTCAAAATATACCCCAAGATTTTTTACTTTAATGCTTCTCTCAATTGCAAATCCATTGAAATTTATTTTTGTGTCTTCAGGAATTTGGGATATGAACTGCCTAGAGCCAATGAATATACATTTAGTTTTAGACTCATTAATATTTAATCCATTAATTTGAAAGTAACATCTCGCCATTTCTAATATTCTTTCTGCTCTTACTATCAAGTTATTTAGTTCATTTATAGTTCCAGTCATTAAAAGTTGACTGTCATCTGCGAATTGAACCATGATGCGGTCTCGCACAGCAGTAGCCATATCATTTATATAAATTAGGAAAAGTATTGGCCCCAAAATAGATCCCTGTGGAACTCCGAATTCTACTGGTTTAGGGGAGGATATAACATCGCCTAATCTCACTGACTGGTAACGATTTTCTAGATAGCTTTTAAACCAGAGAGGGTCAATTTTTAATTCTGTACATTTATGAAGTAAAATATTGTGGCTAACGCTATCGAAAGCTTTAGAAAGATCCAATAGAATAAGTAAAGATATTTTTTTGTCGTCGATATTTCTGTAAATAGTTTCTGTAACTTTCAATAACGTAGTTTCAGTAGAGAGATGAGACCTAAATCCATGTTGAGTGTGAGACAGTAAATCATTTTCCTCGAGATATTTTATGAGTTGAATTGACACAATCTTTTCTAGAATTTTAGATATAATGGGTAAAAGTGATATCGGTCTGTAATTCTCTACATTATCTGCATCACCACTCTTAATAAAGGGCAGAACGTGGGACAATTTCCAATCACTTGGATAAAGGCAAGTCACTATAGAGGTATTTACTATGACAGTTAAGTAAAACGCAATTATCGGTAAGGCGTCCCGAATGAAACGGAGGGATATCAAATCAGATCCATAGGCTCCCGTGTCATTAAGCTCCCCAACTACTAAAATAACTGTTTCGACATCAACTGGCTGTGGCCTAAAAAAGTCATTAAAACTCTCCTTAACTATATTCGACTCATTTCTTAAAAGTTGTGAAGTATTGCTCCTATCTATATTTTGCTGAGATTTTTCAAAGGCTGTCCTACCAACACTTGAGAAATACTGGTTGAACTCTTCTACTTTTTCCTTCCTATCATTATAATCAGGTAAAAGGGCATTATTATTTTTGGGGATCATTTCATGAACTATTTTCCATTTATTAGGCACATTGCCATTACAGTTACGAAATTTATCTTTAAAGTGTTCCGACTTACTAGCTTTAATCAAAATATTAACCCGTTTCTTTTCGTTTTTGTAATGATCTTGTAGTGTTTCGTTCTGTATATCTGTTTTAGCTCTCTTTTGTAGGTCATCTCTAGCTTTCATTTCTGCTTTAAGGTTATTATTTATCCAAGGGGCTGGGGGCCGGGTAATTTCTTGGGTCACAAATGGTGCACATTCATCCAAGCAGCAAACAAAGATTTTGGTAAAAATATTAACCTGTACATCCACATTATCAGTTTGTAGAATACAATTAAAATCTGGAGCCTTATTTAGTAAAGTACTACAAAAACTGTCCTGACTGTAATGCTTAATACAACGAAAAGTTCTTTTAACAGGTATTCTCCTTGGCTTAGAAATATCAATTTGTAAAGTTACTAGCTCATGATCAGCTATGGGACAGAGAGAGAGAGAGACTAGATAAAAGAGTAAATAATAAGAAAACCTAAAACTTGTAATATATATATTTCTTGTTTTACTCGGCCTATCCAACCTCAGACTCCAGGCACTGATTATTACAAATAAAATAAACACCCAGTGGAGACTGACTTTGAAAACATCGGGAGATTCCTGAAACCCAACTTCAAGTATTTACAGATGTGACAAGTCAACATGTCTGCAACACTTGTCAACATGTATGGAACACTTGTCAACAGGTATACAACTCTAGTCAACATGTATGCAACACTTTCAACAGGTATGCAACACAAACATGTCACCAACACTTGGCAACATGTCGCCAACAATTTCATGGCGTTAATGACCACTTGCAATGAACTCAAGGCCGTCACGATCTTAGAACTGATGAACGAGAACATAAACAGCCGAGAACAGTCAACAATTATCCAGACAGGCAATTAGAAACCTCTCTCTCTCTCTCTCTCTCTCTCTCTCTCTCTCTCTCTCTCTCTCTCTCTCTCAGGGCCAATAACACTGACAGAGGTCGGAGTCTTGGCTGAGTGTTTTGATGTTGGCTCATGACTGGAGGACATCAAACAGAGCCTGATTGCAGGTGATCAAAAGGGGAACAGACTGATGGATGGGGGAGGGAGAGTTAATTTGTTTTGGGGTGAATTAACTTTTTATTAAGAAAAAGGGGTATGTGATTCAGGTGACAGAAATGGATTTGCATGTGTCTGTTGCTTAAGGTTACGCAAACTTATATCTTTTTTTATTTTTCTTGACCGGAGGAGGTTAAGAAAAGACGTTTATCGAAGTCTCTCTCTCTCTCTCTCTCTCTCTCTCTCTCTCTCTTCTCTCTCTCTCTCTCTCTCTCCTGAATAAAGTCCAAAACGTAGGATAAACTGGCTGCTCTTGAGGATTCAGTGTCAGAAACTTTATGAATCATGAAAGGCCAAGTAATTTCAAAACCACACCAACCTGGAGGATGAGGTTGCTAGTCTCTCGCCCTCACACAGTCAAAGGAGCTTGTGCCAGAGGTTCATGGGCGGTACCCCATCCAAATACTGGCCAGACACACTGGCTTCATTTCACTGAGCAGTCAACCTGTACTTAGCCTATTGGAATATCTTTAATAAGAGATCTTGATATTAATTATTTCTCAAAAATCAGAGACAAACAAAAGCGGAAGGTAAAAGTACTTAATATCAGGGAAGTCAACGAACGAAGTTAGACAAATTAGTAAAAGAAAAAGACACGAAGGAATAACAACAGACTAAGATCAAAATTAAGGAAAAACCGAAATATCCAAAATGAGATTGGGCCAAAAGCCTTGGCCCAATTCCCGAAAAAAATCCCACATAAAGAGGAAACAGGACTTATTTGTGCAAAAAAACTAAAATCAATTAACACCAAAGACAAAAGATTTCAAAACTGCCTAATCCAACTACCCAAGCCAATTTGAGGGGTTGGCTCCCCCCTCTATTCCAGCCCGCCCTTTCTCCACCCAACTTTTCGGGTCCTTGCAACGAAAACTGCAGTGAATAGTGACCAACGACTGGATATTGGGAAAAGCGAAAGTCGTTCCCGAAGGATAAAACTGAAGCCTCGATTCAGATTTGGTTCAGAGGCTCTTTCCCTGAGGACATCTTGGACATTATGGAAGAAAAAACGATCAATAAACTCTCTAAGAATGAAGAAAACAATCAAATATCATTTTTGTGATGAAAAATGAGACAGCCAAACTTGAAAGTGTCCAGAACATTCTTTCAAATAACCAAAGTAACTTCATATCATGACGGTATTGGAAAACAAGAAATCTTTACATCTTTAACATGGGTCGAGTTGCAGCTGAAATAGGCTGCCGCTGGGTTAGACAGCTGTCAGCGGGATTGAATGACTCTATGAGAGAGAGAGAGAGAGAGAGAGAGAGAGAGAGAGAGAGAGAGAGAGAGAGAGAGAGTACTTACCAAACTTTACATAAAACTGATTCTTAAGGAAATGAGCAAACTTTTGTCAGATTCCCCAAGACAAGCAAGACTTATGTTAGACTTATGTAAATAAATAAATAAATAAATAAATAAATAAATAAATAAATAATAAATAAATAAATAAATAAATAAATAAATAAGTAGATAAATAAATAAAGGTTTAGAAAATTCATCAAAACTAAATGAGTTGAACTGAATCCAGAGCCGATGG
>NC_087214.1:18276762-18320579 GCF_015104395.2 Macrobrachium nipponense | reverse complement strand
CTAAAAAACCTTATTCCATATTAGCATTAAGAGAGAGAGAGAGACAGAGATAGAGAGAGAGAGAGAGATGAGAGAGAAGAGAGAAAATATAAATATTCACTAAATACTCATTTGCATATTTCACATGGCATAAATAGGTGGGGAAATTTCGTGTTTATAAATCCCATAGAATTTGAATTTCATATATTATTATTATGTTTAGATCCGGGAGGCAGCAAATATTGAAATAACGAGATTTAAAAACAAAACAAATCCTATTTTGATACTGTGGTGAATATGCCGACGTACAGAAGTAACTGATTTTATTCTTTTTATTCTCATACGAATGAGAAACGGTGATTCTAATTTATTCTCTCAAAAATTGGAATCAGTGATTCTCTCTTATTATAGTGTAAGTTAAAATCAGTGATTCTTATTTATCCTCATATAAATAGGAATCACTGATTCGTCATATAAATGAGAGCCAAAAGATTCCTATATTCTAAATCAGTGGTATAGTGATTTTCATGAACAACATACGAAGATTTAAATGAAGCTGGTTTGGTGACGCTGATATTTTGTACCAAAGTAAACGTTTTCTTATTTCATTCGTCAGAAGTGCTAAGTTTTTTTTTTTTTTTTTTTTTTACGTCATTTTGTTCGGACGCGAACGGATTTTATCCGGATCGTGCCTTGGACGTAAAAGGATGCCAGGTATTAAATAGTGTTTTAAAAATAAACGGTCGGAATGTATGGAGCATAAATTGGCTGTTCAAAAAGTGTTTATTTGCTCGTTTTGCCTACAAGCGTTGGAAAGAATTAAAAAGTCTCTCTCTCAAATCTCTCTCTCTCTCTCTCTCTCTCTCTCTCTCTCTCTCTCTCTAAAAGATTTAAGCTTTCTTACACAAAAAGATAGCATTCCTAAATCTTGAGGTATACTATGTATGTATGTATGTTTACTATAGATAGTTAGGGTCAAGATGAAATATTTTGTTAGAATCTCAGGTGTCAATCTTTTTTGGAAATTTTATGTCATTGTTACTTTCCTCAGAATGTCAAGACAATAAATATGACATGATTATGATAATATTAGATGTACCAAGTAATAAGGAAGTCCAATAATGATTATACGTTTTGATTGTAGATATTGTTCATCATAATGGAAGCGTATTATGAGAAGGGAGGTATACAATATTAAAATTGATTTCAAACAACAGAGAGATGAGAGAGAGAGAGAGAGAGAGAGAGAGAGAGAGAGAGTCCCTTTCTCAGTGGAAGCAGTCTCCCGTGTGCAGTTTTCTTCTGTCTAGGAATAATTTCGGCTTTGCAACCACCTGCAAAACATGATTGCATTTCTGCTCTTACTTATCCGACACACCACCGTCCTACGCTGCTTGCTCTGATCTTTTCAAATTTCCTTCTTTTTTGGCATTCTCTCTCTCTCTCTCTCTCTCTCTCAAGTGAGGGTGGGTTTTATAAACCATTAAATAAATTTACAGGTCAGGCCGGTTATGGACGTTAGCCTTTCGGAGAAATGGATATTCCCACTTCCAGTGTTGACTTTACTCGTTCTCTACAGCGACGTGGAAGATTTCTTTAGGAATGGAATATTCTCTGTTATTAGCTGGAAACGAGTTATTTGTCATTCCTTAACCAAACTTTGTTCAAAATAATCAAAGGGGAACGTTGAAAAATGCAATAGTTTCATTTTTCTTTATTAAAAAAAAAACTTGTTTTTGAAAGCTCTCTTTTCTTCTTGATGAACAGAAGGCCAGCTCCGGAAAAAAAAGAAAAAAAACATCAGAATTCAAGAAAAAGCAAAGACCCTAAAAATATTACACCGTTAATATTCGAAATAAGATATTGTTATTATTGTTGACTGTAAGCTGCCTTTCGGGTGGCGAATGGAACAGCCAGACGCAGTAGCGGGAAAAGTGCTTCTCTCACTGTTCACTGCGGCAAGATGTCACTTTATTGGATCACACCTACTCTGCTACTAAGCTACGTGTTACTTCATTACACGTAAGTATATGGGTATATACTTTTATTTTTATAAAGTGCGTTTTAGTCAGATACGATATGACGTAAACTTGTTTTCAGCATCTGTTTAATGGAATTCGCGTCCTGGCTGTTCCATTCGCCACTCTGAAAAGGCCAGCTTACATTCAATAATAACAACAATATCCTATTTCGAATATTAACGGTGTAATTCGCATACAGTAAATTATTAAAACACTTTCAATTGCAAATGTACACCCAGATATCCTGTTATTTACCTAAAACTCACACATAGCGTAACTATTTTAAAGCCCGGGACGCAGTGTTACCATGCGCGTGGACCACAGGCGGGTGGACAGATGAAAAAAAACAAAAAAAAACACACAAGAGTATAGGTTTGCGTGTGAGCGTGCGTGCGTGCGTGTGTATCTGTGACTACTCGCGCGCCCGCGTTTATGTGTGTGCATGTACGTTGTGAAAAGCAAAAACAAAACGATGTGAAAAATCAGGAACAGATTTCATGAGACAGAACCAGAGAACCAGAAGGTTGGATTAATTTCTCTCTCTCTCTCTCCTCTCTCTCTCTCTCTCTCTCTCTCTCTCTCCCTCTCTCTCTCTCAAAAGCTGTATGAACGCCTTCTTCTGTGAAATTATCTGTGATTAGTTTTGACCCACTAAGTCAAATCTCTCGTATTTGTGGTGAAGATAACACACCGTTCAGAAACTCGGTTTGCAAGAATTCCTACGAGACTTTGGGAGTCTGGCTCATTTGGAAAGTTACTTTTTTTTTTTTTTTTTTTTGCGTATTTTTCTTTCGACCGAGTCGGTGAACTGGAATAGCATCGTTCTGTATTTCCCTTTACCTCCTGTCGCTGCTTTCAAGTGAACACAGTGATATTCTTTGGAAGCTTCAATTTGAAGTTAGTGGCCCACTTTGGTGGCCTTGTTCATATGAATAGGCTGCATCTTCTGAATAATAATAATGATAATAATAATAATATAATAATAATAATAATAATAATAATAATAATAATAATAATAATAACAATAATAATGATAATAATAATATAATATCGTCACTAAGGTATTGAGAGTTATCGCGCGCATGTCTTTGTCTCACAAGTTGTTTCCGCTGTCATTGTTTTTCCATCAAGAACAACTTTGGAGTTTATAGTTTGTTCGGAAGTTTTGTGATTTTGCTGATTCACGGCAGTTTGTCGATGGCTGTTTCTGCTGTTGGTGGGTGGGAAATGGTTTGTTTTTTCCCGTCGGTCCGCTGAGAATGAATGGCAGGAATATTGGTTCTGGAAATTGTGCGCATCGGGGGATATAGTTTTTTTTTTCTCTCTCTTTTTTTTTTTTTGGCACTGTGTATTAGACGAACGGAGAACAGTTTTGAACGAAATTTGAGGTGATTCTCTCTCTCTCTCTCACTCTCTCTCTCTCTCTCTCATCTCTCTCTCTCTCAGAAGGTGAGGTGTTCAAGAGGAGGTCTATTAGGTCTAAGTATTTATTGTTTAATCCTTCATGACTTAGTGAAACCTTGGCAAATAGTTAATATTCTATTATTCCTAAGATTCATAGGCTCCCTTTTTCCCAAAGCTGCAAGTTAATCATCCATCAGTGTCTTTCTATTAGTTTGAAGTTTTTGAATTGTTTGCACGTTGAGTTCATTTCGTTAAGTTTCTTTAATCTATGATGTTTGCATTTGTTCTCTTGTTTTTTTCACCACCTTCAGACTTTTAGTTATCAAGAATTCTTTCATCTCCACATTCTCAGGACAGTAAAGGTTCTCGCAGAGTGAGTGAGGATTTTCACGACAGACAAAAGGTGGTCTTCATCTATTTTTATTTTTTTTTTTATCTCACTGAGGCTGACAACTCCGCTTCGTCGCTTCAAACTATTTAAAAAAGAATTGACTTATTAAGAATTTCTGAAAGAGCTGGTGTGAGTCTGACATGGCTCATCAAATCTCTCTCTCTCTCTCTCTCTCTCTCTCTCTCTCCTCTCTCTCTCTCCTCTCTCTCTCTCTCTGTAGACAAGTTACCCTCAGGCCTACCCCAAGCGGTTATTGGAAAAAAAAGTTTGTTTGGAAATATCCGAAGAAAAGTCGTAGACTTTAGATTTCACTGAGAGCTCTTCAGTGGGGGAATGGGCCCAAAACCAAAACCCCCCTTTCCCTACCCATTTCATCGTATTATTATTTAAGTACATTAAACAGACAGCTCGTGTTCATTGCATAAATTGATATCACCTATAACATCGACCATGACTCGTCTCATTTAAGGAGCAGAGGGAAGAGTCTGTCTGTGTCCCCAGCCCACACTTCTCTTGAGGGCGCCAGTCACGATAAGACGCCCTCGTCAGAAGGAGGCCCAAGAGCTGTGAGAGAATTAGCAAATGGAAGGCGACCCAGGTTTGTTTAACCATTGAGTCAGGATTCCAAGACTTCCCAGAAAAAAAGTGAAAAGTGTCTGTCTGTCTGTGTTTGATGTTTGCCTTGTCGAGGCAAAACTGCGAAGGAGGTCTTCGTAAATATCTCGTTACAGTTTGGAGTTTTGTTTTAATACCAATTGTCTGTTTAAACTTACTTAGATGCTGTTTAGGGTCCTGTGGTGCAAACGGATCATCATAAACTAATTTCATGACAACAGAGAAACTTACTGAAGTAGTTTCTAGAAGATGTTGCAAATTTCAGAACGAGGTAAATGTCTTATTGCTCAACCGATGAGAGTGAAAGTTTTCCAGAATTGTAACCTTCCGGTTTTTTATTCGCATTTCCCTGAATTTGTTGTCCTTCATTCTTTGGAATTCATTACCTAGACTTTCCACCATCCATCTTGTTTATAGTGAAATTGATGCCATAGTCACACGAAGGCAAAGTAGGAAAATATTATAAAAAGGGAGATGAAGTCATATGTCAAAATGTTATCTCGGTTTTACCAGAGGATCTGCCATCGACATATTCTTTTGTTTCATGGAGTCTGGATCCTGTGGACACCCACATTAAGTGGAAGGCTTAAGACCTCTGTTATGAATTAACAATACTCTTCGTAGCACGAGTCTTGAAATGGAGAAACAAATCCACACTTAAGTATGGGTCAAGTTATCTATTTAAGAATATATCTGTACAGAGAGCTTTCGGGAATCCGTCCGATTCCCCTTTTTTCAATTAAGAGAAAAAGGGAACTGAACAGATTCCCAAAACTCTCTTATAGAGATTGAATCTTAAATATATATCACACTGTGGGTGATTTACAGCTGTTTTTAAGAGGACCAGACGACGACCATGATGTGATCTGGGAAGACCTGGACCTTAAGGGTTCTCTGACCGCTAGAAGAAAAATCTGTGTTTTTTTTTTTCTTTCTTTCTTTTTTGAGATTAACGATGGAAAGTGAGACGTGAAATGAGATATAGGAATGGGGAGTATGTGAAAAGATTTATTATTATTATTATATTATTATTATTATTATTATTATTATTACTTATTATTATTGTTAGTTATTATTATTATTATTCAGAGGATGAACCCTGCTCATATGGAAACAAGCCCACCACAGGGGCCACTGACTTCAAACTCAATCTTCCAAAGAAGATTGAGTTTAAAAGAAGTAAAATGAAGTAATAAGAAATGGAGAAAGAAGAGATCATATATAAAAGGAGAAAAGAATAATTTAATAGTTTCAGTAAACAGTAAATATGTAAGTGAGATGCAAGGAGAATTGTATAATGTGAAGTTCGCCTTTGTTGATATCTGACGAATGTGGCCTGTCGTGGTGGGAAGGAGTTTTGCACGAGATGAAAGGAACCTTTGGATTGTGAGGATTTCAGACTCGGTATCTAGACGTATCTAGAAGTGTCTCGTTCGTGTCCTAACACTTAAGAGAATTATTATCCAATTCACAATTTCCCTTCCAAGGGGCGTGTATTTAAGTCGTTTCAAATAGGCCACGGATCTTTCCCTTTCTTAGAATGAGGGAGGATAGCCCAATGAAATTTTAATACAACTTTCTTTGCGAAATCCCAAGAGAGAAAAGACGTTTGTGTCTTAAAATGTTTGACAGAATCCATTCGGTGTTCTCGTAATGTTACAAGTGACTGACACCAATCAGGAGGTTCGCTTAGTAATTAAGAGTTTTAACAGTTACTCTGTAAATAGTTTGTGAAAATCCTCTTTTCCAATTAGGCAGCTCGGGTTTTGAGCTGGTCAGTGGTTGAGAGCGGTATTCATCTCTCTCTCTCTCTCTCTCTCTCTCTCTCTCTCAACATCTTATTCAGCTGGGAAATATGCAATGGATATATGATTGGTTATAAACAAGAATTCTTTTCAAGAGAGAGTGAAGTCCATTGAATTTGCATCCATGAATAATCGCGCCGCTTGTTTTTTTAAAAATATGGTAATGAAGTTTGCCCGAGTCCTGATGATGTGAGGACCATGAAATCACAATTCAGAGAGTGCGCTGGTATTTAGGACATTTTAAGTACCAAAAGAAAATGATTCTTTGATGGTTTTAGCTTTTTGGATGGATTTTCGTCTTTACTTCCGCAGTCTTAAAAACTACTGAGGCTAGAGGGCTGCAAGTTGGTCTGTTGATCATCCACCATCCAGCCATCAAAACGTACCAAATTGCGGCCCTCTAGCTCAGTAATTTTGATCTTATTTAAGGTTACACTTAGCCATAATCGTGCGTCGTGCGTCTGGCACTGCAATAGGTGCCAACAATGCAGGCCACCACCAGGCTGTGACTGAAAGTCTCATCGGCCGCGGCTGAGTTTCATACAACAGAAAACTCGATTGCGCCGAAGACACTTCGGAGCATCTCTTTATAGTTTGTTTGCACTGAATCTGTTTAATTATCTAGATGTTGTCTGAAAAGCTTCGATTTTGTGGCGAACAAACGTCTGAATCTTTCGCTGATCCCGAAGAACTTTATCCTCCAGAGAGAGAGAGAGAGAGTAGAGAGAGAGAGAGAGAGAGAGAGAGAGAGAGAGAATATTCATTCAATTGACCCACAGCTATAAGAGCTTTCTATAACAGATTCATAACAAGAATCAGAAGTTAATATATGAATTGTTCAGGTTTCCTATGTGTAGGGATTCCTGAAAGTCAGTAGATATCGACTCGATTTCAGATATCTTAGTATATATAACATTGCTTTCTCTTTTGTAATCCATCTCACTGGCTTTGTTTATCTTTCACACTCACGGAGTGACATCAGGCTGATCTGCGTTGCGCGTCAGCTGACGCTCCGAGGTCCGATTTGAAGTCTCTGGATCCATTCACTGATTCAGTTTTCTCCTACTCCCATATATTTTGTTTGAATCTTCACTCACACAAAAGAGATGCTTATAGACTGCTTTAATTTTCCTTTGTGCAAGCGATCTAAGATAGACCCACTTGAATTGTTTTCGATAGATACAGCGTAGTTTGATATTAGAGAAGAAATAAATCTTAAGGAAAGATAATAAATGTTGCTCTTGTCGGAAGCAGAAGGGAAGATAAAGTCATTCAAAAGATCGAGAATCATTTCCACAAGATGAATATGGGAAGAGGTTGTCTATAGGGTGTCACGACCAACGAATTCTCCGCTGAAATGCCAAGTGCAGTCAAGTTATAACAAGAAACAATGAGTCGGTTTTTGTGAGATCCTCCATGACTGAGAATTCTCTGTTAACAAAGGACCACAAAGGCTTTGGCTAATGTTATTTCCGCTTCCCTTTGTCGATTGTGGTGTCAAGTTATCATTGTTTTAACATCTTAAAAAGTGCGTTTTCTGAGGCCGAATGTGATGGGGAACATGACGCCATGAATGTATCAATTCTCTTGGCAGAAGTAATCACTTTACAGAAGGTGACTCACGTCGATAGGAAAATGATTAGAACAAAGAAATCATCAAAATCATGGATTTGGTCATTTTAATATGTTGTCTAATGGAAGCAAATAGAATCAGGGATGAGAAGTAATCGGATTAACTCATCGACGTGGAAAAAGGGTCGCTGATTGGGGGAGGGAGAGATAAAGACTCGAGTCTAGGGAAATCACTTATGATGCAACATTGGTTTTTGCAAATTCATTTGAATGTGGAGGATCTGATGGAGAATAGGAAAAACTGTTTACAAGGTGTCTTTGAAGAAGGAGAGAGAGAGAGAGAGAGATACATGGTGCACGAAACATAAGAAAAAGAGAAAGAGAGAGAGAGAGAGATATGGTGCATGAAACAAGAGGAGGGCAAGATTGTGCATGAAACGTATGAGAGAGAGAGAGAGAGAGAGAGAGAGAGAGAGGGGAGGAGTCTAGTGCGCGAAACAAGAATAAATATAGAGAAAGAGTTCACAAAATATAGGAGAGAGAGAGAGAGAGAGAGAGAGAGAGAGAGAGAGAGCGCCCTATCACAGAAATGAAAACCAACAGACTATCTGTTACTGACAAATGACCAGCGTCAAATCACATTCCCAAACAGCCATCCATCACATCGATGTCCTTCCATGTGACATTTATTCTGGACGAATAAAATCAACAGAATTTCTAAATAAAATTTCTCTTAGTAGTTCTGCAAGAGATTAAAATCAGATTCAAGATGGACAGATTGACTCTCAATGAAAATGGGTATTTATTTAATTGAGTGAAAGGCTTTTGGGAAAATTGCTTGCTTTCATAAGTGTGAGGTTTTTTATTTATTTTTTTGTACACAAGAGAGGACTATATTAGATTTTTGTGATGTAATTCACTGAGGCCGAATTGCTTCCGCCGATTTTAGTAATTGAATGAAGGCGACTTTTGGATGATCGTTTTATCAGCAAATCAAATATGGTTTTATTTTTGCGTCGAAAATACAGAGATAAGGAATCAAGTCTCTCTCTCTCTTTCTCTTTCTCCACCTAAGTCCTTTGCCTCCGCTAAAGGATAAGAATTCGCGTAAGATAAATCAGTGTTGTTTCTAAATCTGGGCTACGTGATCTTGGAGAGTTCGGGAGCTAATTTGTTTTCCTGAAAAGAGCAAAATCATATGCTATTTCGGCATAAAAGCGTCTGGAAACAAGTACAAAAATAAAAAGCGCCAAGAAGAAACTTCTTTTTGTTTTGGTCCGTTAATCATCTTCTCCTCTTGTCAGGGAATTTCATAATTAGTTAACACCATCTATTGTGACTGGATTTGAAGTTACAGTATTTGCGAAGTTTCTGTTAACGATTTTGTGCCTTGTATTTTTCCGTTCCATAATAGACTTGGAAAAATAAATTTTGTATTTTCTTTAGTCACGTTATTAAATCACCTAAGCCGTGCAGTAAGTGGATTAACTGCCTTGTGGGTTTATACGGAATATTGTTATATCAGTTTTTGTGAAATGTGTTTATCTTTAAGATTTTTAAGTCTTTAAAAGTGTATTTAAATTTGTCTTTAAGTGCGTATTTAATTAAAATTCTTTACGAATTAAGTTATTAGAGTAAGTGTAGTGTTAATCATAAGTGTAGTTAAATTTCACAAAGTATGTTTCTTTCCTTTTGTTTTCAGCTAGGGTAATCCTCGACCCTTGGGGAAACTGCTGCATGACCTTAAACAATCCCGGAGCAATTACTGCACTTTTTGAAAATACTTTTAACACTATTTCACAGGTTCCCGTTGTTACATTGAAGCGTACGTTATATAAGTGTGACTGAATCCGAAATTCAAATTGGTGTATTATCTAGCGTATGATAAATGTCATAGAGACCCATGAACAGTGACTTGTGTTATGTACTGTGTTGTAAGGTTTATTTTTCTTGAGCAATTGCTGAGGTATTTATTCGTAACAAGACATCTGGTGATTTATTTTGGTAATTGGTATTAAAAGGGTTTCAGACAGATAAGTTACTTAATATTTTTGTTGATCGTTATTTGTTAATTTCCTTATTTCATTTCAATATTCTATCTTTAATTTCATAATCCATAGTGGTGTTAATATATTAAAATTTGTAATTAAACATTATTTCTAAATTTCTGAATTTGTTTTACCATACCTAATCACAAATAAGCAGTGCTATCTTTACCAGGGAAAAATGTCTTCGGAATTCCCTGATACTCCTTATTCTTCTTCTGAGATGATAGGAGACTTGCAACACATGAGAGACGAAGGAATAAACGACACGACAAAAAGAGGAACACGATAAAGAAACACATGGAAGAGGCTTAGTAGATAAAGCAGCGACCAGTCTAAGGGTTCAGGTTCGAAGAAGAAAAATCAATTGAAGTTGTTTGACTAACACTGGAATCTTATGTCTAGGTTTAGCTAAAGATCCTGTAACCACTTCTATCTTCTTTCCTTGTCCTGGTTAGTTAACCCCCTCCTCTTACCCTCTTCCCCTACCCCCTTCCCCACCTTCAGTTTCCCCCTTCCCACCACCTCATCTCCCCTACCCCTTTCCCCAACTCCCCTACTCCGTCAGCCTTAACCATTCCCCTCCCCTCCCCCTTCCCCCTTATCACCTCCCCTTGCTCTTCCCCGTCTTCCTACCCACCCCCCCCCCTTCCCCACCTCTCTCATTCTTACCTTCTTCCCTCACATCTCCTACCCTCTCCCCTTCCCCCACCCCTACTTCCTCCTTAACTCCCTGGCTCATGGAAAGTGAGAGAGGACGAGAAGTAGAATTCCGAAATTTCTGAACCAAGTAATAGAAGGCGGAGGAGGAGGAGGAGAGGGAAAGTTCCGAGGAAGTGTTGCTCTGCCTCCCTTCTGCAGGAGACCGAATTATTATTATTATTATTATTATCATTATTATTATTATTAGAAGATGAAGAACCCTATTCACATGGAACAGGCCTTCAGGAGGGACCTTTGACTTGCAACTCAAGCTGCCGAAGAATAATCTGGAGGTGTTCATTTGAAAGAAGCAATAGAAGGTAACAGGCAATACACAAAGAAGAGATCGGTTACTGAAGAGGAAAAGGTGAACTGGCAAATTAATAGATAAAAAGGTAGATGAAATTGTCTTAATTGCTGAAATACAAGGAGAATTTGTTGGGATCCTAACTACGTGGGAGCTATTAGGAACTTGAGGCCCCTGAAGACCAACAGACTTTGTCCTAAAAGGGCAGTTGGCCCACCCTCTCGATCACCTTCTGAAGGTTAGCACATGCTGTCAAGTGTGGAAAAGGGGAGAGAGAGAGAGAGAGAGAGAGAGAGAGAGAGAGAGAGAGAGAGAGAGAGAGAGGGACTGTGGCTTTAGATCCATAATTAAGGAACCTTTTGTTGCTGAATCGTAGTCGAAGTATCATAATCGTAGTCTTATATATTTGGGGGTCATCTGAGTGAGCATTTTTTGTTGGGGGTCTGAATTATATTTTGGGTTTATCCAGGCAAAGGTTTGGGCTGTAAATCTGTTGGGGGTAATGAATGCCATCAGTTCACTTCAAACTGTGCACTGTAGGCATTACTTGATAAGGTTCTTTGCTTCGTCCCTTCGGCCCTTAGCTGCAACCCCTTTCGTTCCTTTTACTGCACCTCCATTCATATTATCTCTTCCATCTTGCTATCCACCCTCTCCTGACATTTATTTCATAGTGCACCTACGAGATTTTCCTTCTGTTACATCTTTTAAAACTTCCTTATATCAATTTCCCTTTCAGCGCTGAATGACCTCATAAGTCCCAGTGTTTGGCTTTGGCCTACACTCTGTAATCCATTCCAATCCTATCATCTGTCCGCAGTTAAAAGGCGATTTGATCATCTCTCGAAATCCCCCGTTTGCATTGGGCTCGCTCTCTCTCTCTCTCTCTCTCTCTCTCTCTCTCTCTCATTATTTTATGCCTGACGAACGCCTACATTATTTTTTACCATTTATTTGTTTGTACTTTTCAACCGTGTTCTGTAAATAAACAAACACAAAGACTTGTTCGTTGTAGGTATTTCGTTTTCTTTTTTTTTAATTGTAGAATTTTTATTTTCCGAATTCTTTGGAAATGGCGTCATGTCGGCACAAAAAAGAAGGGTTTATATAAAGCTACTATTGTTGTACCTTCTGCTTAAGGAAACATTTAAAGCAGCCTTCTAAAACATATCAGCAACACATGTTGGAATCTTGTCGCCTACGTATCACAAACAGGCTAACAACAAGTCAACAACTGCGTGTGGAGAACAAACCTTTGGCAAATATTGGATAATAGTATGAAGCAGTGGTGATTCTCCTGAGTGGACGAGAAAGGCTGTCTTCTAAAACATGCCAAGCATATGTTTGCCACTTGTCACATACTTACAGCTGACAGGTTGATAACAAGCCGACGATTGGAAGTGGAGAATGAACCTTTGGCAAATGCCTGATGACAACATGAAGCAGTGGTTAGAAGTACCAATAAGTCACTGACTTGTTTCCAATCAGTCAAAAACTTTTATTTAGTCTTTTCCTTCTTGTGAAGTGAGTTGGCAGCGCGTTTATAATATTTTACTGAATTTTGTTTTCGTAATAAATAAACTTGTGGTAGAAATTTCTGAATTGATGATTTTGCTTTGACAATTTTTAACAAAATATCAAGACACTTTTGTCAACTCAGAAATTGACTCGTGTATTGTTTGATATTTTCTGACACTTATTTTCCCTTACGTGATTTGGCTGTTGGGCCTAATTGTGACTCATGCCCATTCATCATCTGGGTCTTCAGTCAAGTGTGAATACAGACCCCACTCCAGGAGGTTCTCTCTCCATCCAACTCCCTCTATGAACCACCTTAAGAACATTCCATTATCGACCCCTTCTTGTAAATGGCCCTTATTCTCTCCCTCTCTCTCTCTCTCTCTCTCTCTCTCTCTCTCTGCTTCATTCACTCGATTATGAGCCTCTCTCCCCTCGCCTTTGTTTGGGTAATCTCCTCACTTCTCTCTTTATTAAACAGATTAGGATTTTTTAATCCCAATTCTCCAAAACAGGGGGACCAGAAGCAATTTCCGGGTCCTTTCCTTAATTTGATATATATGGGAACCTTGAGCCATTCCCGTCACGTCTAAATTCGGCTCTCTCTCTCTCTCTCTCTCTCTCTCTCTCTCTCTCTCTCTTTCCGGTAATTAAGATCTGAATGTTTTAGAACCATTCGTCAGAGGCACTTTTAAAATTCCTGATTGCTAAGACAAGATTATGGCAGAGATAATTTTGTTGTCCCCAGCGACGGAGATTAAGATGATGGAGCGATGACATTTTTCCTGATGGAAGGATTTGAAGTGAACGTGTGAGAGAATTTGTTGGTGAGAGAGTGACTCGTTTCCTGTGAGAATGTGTCTGAGACAGGGATGTGTTATGTCTCCATGACTGCAGTTTTATCATGGAAGTGGGCATAATTGCAAAGTTGTGGGGCACAAAAATGAGTCATGAAATAGTGTGTGGATTGGTTGAAGTTTGCAGTGGCACAGTGCTAGCTGGAGATAGCGAGGAAAAACTGCAGAAACTAGTGAAGGAGTTTGAAAGTAATTGGGAGAAGAGAAAGGTTAAAGTTAATATGAGTAACATTCAGGTATTTTGTGTAAAAGTGATGTAGAAAAGTATCAAGTTAATGATTTTGGAGCGATGGCTGTTCACAGGGAGTCTTCTTATAGATTGGCCCATTCTATTGCTCTTCTCTCTGTCTGTCACTTTTACCTTGTCAACGAAACTCCCTTTACTTTAGGTACAGAGTAGTCTTAGCATTTAAGACAATGGTTCATCAGTGGAGATCAGATTCTTGTAAAATGGATGATTTTTTGGTAGTGTAATGGGAGCCTAACATCAGTCTCCTGGCCAGTGTGTGGTCGAATCCCGCCTGGGATAGAGAATTTCTTCATTCAATTCCTTTAGGGTTTCAAGGCTTACAGTGGAAAACTTCTCCAAAAGTATTAGGGGGTTAGAGAAGTGAAGAGATCACTGTGGCAACTAAGATGCTCAGAATTGGGGAATGGGAGGACCAGTGGACTGTACGATTCTGAGGGTCATGAAGGAGATGATTTACAGAAGATTTTTGTAGAAAGGCTTTTACTTTTGGAAACATGCATGGTTTTTTTTTTAGCTCGTGTTGCTTATTATTTTATTATTATTATTATTATTATTATTATTATTATTATTATTGAATGGTCTTAGCTGTGTTAACACAATTGTATGAATACATTTTACACCTGCATTTTATTGTGCAACTGTAATTTTTATCTAATTTCAGTGGGATTTTTGTACTTTGTTTATATTTGCTCTTATATATAAAATTGAATCCGGTGTATCTTATACGAAATAAAGATTTTATTATTTTTTTCTATCCCTTACCAGTTACCGTATTCTCATCGGTGTTCTATTCTTCCCTTTATCTTGACTACTTTTAACCCTCTCTCCTTGTTTTTAATAATTGGAACCTCACCCCTTTCCCAGGTGAGGGTAATTAACCTCCCCCTCAAAAAGCAACCCTTCCTTACCAGGGACACAGAAATATTTGTTCCTTATTAGTGACTTTCTTTGGTAACAACAACTTAAATGTGAAAATTAAACTTAAGACTTTTTTATGTGAAAAAAAAGAAAAGGTTTTCTTCTTCTTTTCATTAAGTTACTATCCACTTTCACTTTCAACCAACCAGGGATGATTTTTCCAAAGAGAGCGTAGTAGGACTTAGAAAAGATAATATAAAGAAAGTAATTTTTGGTGGCAACTTATCTCATTAGTGCTCGGATATTAATTAAAGGTAATGATTCATTCTCTCAGAGAGAGAGAGAGAGAGAGAGAGAGAGAGAGAGAGGGTAACAGTCTGAATACATACAATAGATTAGATTCTTGGTTGTCTGTACAAAATGAGAGTCGCTTGTTAGGAATATAAGCTAAAAAACTCCCTTACATACACACACACACACACACACACACACACACACGCACACAACACCACACAAACACACACACATATATATATATATATATATATATATATATAATATATATATATATATATATATATACCTAAAACCTTTTCATTTCATAGAATGACTCTACTTTTGATACGTGGAATCGGGCAAAATGATCTCTTTTAGTAAGAAATCTTCATTAATGCTGAAGTATATATATATATATATATATATATATATAATATATATATATATATATATATATATATATATATATATATATAGATATAATGGAGAGAGAGAGAGAGAGAGGGGGGGTCACTTTGTTGTCATGGGGCGTTTGTTTCGTCAAGTGTGTCTCACGTAACCAAGCAAAAGACGATTAAGGTGCGCGATGAAACACAACCTCCTGTTCGGTGATATTAAATTGAAAATGTACATTAAAACTGCGAATGAAACAGCAACGACAATAGTTCCGAAATAAAAGTTTTGGGCACAATTTGTTGGGCCCCAAACACTTTGTGCAAAGCTGAAACCCTTTCCAGAATAAAAGGAAATAGAAATAGAACGTAATTCGGGAAATTATGCTTGTCCGACTTGAAGGGTCAGTTCCGTTCCAGTATAGAGGTACGTAAATTGACAAGTGTTGCCAACACATCCCCCTCCCTTCCCTCCTCCCAGAATCATGATGACAATGGATTGAGATGTTCCAGGAACCGACTGAGTTTCATTGACCGCGGCTCATGCAGCATTATACAGAGACCACCGAAAGATGGATCTACTTTCGGTGGCCTTAATGATAAGCTGTACAGAAAACTCGATTGCGCCGAAGGTTTCTTCGTGTCGGGGTCTAGTATTGATATGAATCTCTATCAATTTTCAGTTCAGATTTGTTGGGAGGAACATTTCAACGCAGTTTTACTTAACTTATATGTTTTATATTAATCGAATATTCCAGGCAACAGATTTAAATAAAACTGAAAAAATCAGCCAAACGAAGATGATGTAGACCAGTGGTTCCCAAACTAGGGGGCTCGCCCCCCTAGGGGGGCGTGAGGAGGATACAAAGAGGGCGTGAAGTTATCTGCTCAAAAATATTTAATTAGAATAATCAAATCATTCAAAGAACAAATATCTGCCATTACATACATGCAAAGTATAATTATAGCAGTCACTCCAACCCGTTTTTTAGTAGAAAAATGTCTCTGGAATATACTATTTGTTTGAGTGACTTTCATTATTGAAATTTAATACAAACAAAAATCTGTTTTCCTCAACAATGCTAAGAAACAAATGCAAGAATCATTTCACATGACATGAACAAAAGAGGGAGTGGGGGTATGTGGGTCTACTGGAAGCAAAAAGGGGGCGTCAGGTAAGATAGTTTGGGAACCACTACTGTAGACATTCCATCGGTCACACGAATGCAGACACATTCAATTCACATCCTTCATTTTTCCCGTTACTTCCTTCAGTCTCAACCCTTCCTCTTCTGTCTGTCTCCGTCTCTGCTCTCGAATTCCTTAAAAAACAAAAAAAAACTTTTTACCTCTCCACATGCAAGGTTTTTTTTCCCCTGACAGAAGACAAGGTTGGAGAGGGTTTTTTTCTGTCTACTTGAACTCTCTCGGAAGCTCCTCAGTTATTCATGACGCTTTTTTTGCTCTTCTCTTTTCCATCCTGAAGCGACAAGCGAGAGAGACGACCTCCTCCTCCTCCTCCTCCTCCTCCTCCTCCTCCTCCTTTCCATACCATTTTATTCCATTTTCCAAGGATGTTAAAATGAGCAGTCTCTTTTTATGCATTGTAAAACCTTGGCGCTGTCTCCCAGGCAGCGCTGTTGAATGTTGACGCTTGCTTGTAATAGGAGAGAGAGAGAGAGAGAGAGAGAGAGAGAGAGAGAGAGAGAGAGAGAGAGAGAGAGAGCTTTCAATGAATCTTTTGATAATACGGTTTCAAAAGCTCCTTGCTCATTTGTTTCTAAGTAGTTTGTTCCAGGTAATTATTATGTGACAGCTTTTTTTATTCTTTTGTCTGTCTGCCTAACCTACTTTCTTCTTCTTCTTCTGCTTCTTCAGGGTATGTACCCAGGACCCAGGATGTACCTAATGGTGCAAGAGAGACTCAGTCGAAGACTGGACTTCAATAAGAGGTACGATGTGCTTAGAGAAAGAAGAACCAAGTCCAGTTGATGGACTTTGTTCTAAAATGATTAAAACAGAATTTCCAAGCGTCATTACATTTGAAATTCTCTGAAAATTAATATTTGAGTAGCCTTGTAAAAAAAAAAAGAAAGAAAAAAAAAAAAAAAAATATATATATATATATATATATATATATATATATATATATATATATATATATATATATATATATATATATATATATATATATATATATATATATATATTTTTTTTTTTGATTTTTTTTTTTTAATTTAGTGAATTAAGTGTATCCTCCTGGTTACACTCTGTTGCTCCGACTTGGTCACTGTGACAGCAGCAATGAGCTGGAATTCTCCTTCCAGAGAATCGAGACCAATGAAGAGTTTTCCTTTTCGCCGATTCATTAATTAGGTGGTTGAAATCCTTCCCCGGCCACAGTTACCCCTCAGTTAAGAGTTTGGTCTTTGCAGATCAGCAGTGGTGAGACACTCTCTCTCTCTCTCTCTCCTTTGATTTGGGCTCTCCATGGTAAGGACTTTGGCGTCCTTTTAAGCAGCGTTTGGTAAGGGATCAGTTATTCTCTGCAATCTATACGTGTATGAAGATAGCTATGAAATGGTTTATTGGGGATGTATCTTGTACTCGGAATTTCCAGTGTTTTATAACAACGAGATATATAGTATGTATATTATTATATATATATATATATATATATATTCTATATATATATATATATATATATATATATATGTATATATATATATATATATTCAATTTAAACGACTATAACAACAGCACCTCATCTCGTGTTTTAAACACTGCAAATGCCCCGAGTATTTGATGTACTACACGTATCGATTGCAGACAATAACAGATCCTTACCAAACATTTAGAAGGACGCCATAGTCCTTCCCACAGGGAGGGTGGAGCCCAAACCAAAGAGAGAGAGAGAGAGAGAGAGTTGTAAAACAGAAGAAAGGAAAGTGCATATTTATAACACACACACACACACACACATACACACACACATATATATATATATATATTATATATATATATATATATATATATATATTTATATATATATAGCCTATATATATATATGCATATAGTATTTATGCCATATGTATGTGTTTTACTTTTTCCTCTCTTTTGTTTTACCAAAGGACAATCTGTCCCAAAGTGGGAATGGTGGAGTGGGGGGTGGATTAGGTGGGTGGAAGGGGTGACCACAATCCAATACCAGTGAATTTTAGCGACATTGTTGAAAGTGACAGTTTAATTTCCTCTCTGCCTAGGACCGTTCTAAACGATCAGATTTATGACACTAGAAACTGTGTTGCAATTGGAACCATTGCAACCAGTCATGCACTCGTGATTGCTTCTTTTTTAAACAACTCTTTCTTTTTGAAGTTTCAATTAAAGCTGCGAAAGTTCATTCGTCCCCAAAGTTGAGCGGTGATTGATCTGGGCTCTTTTTATTCAGTGCGTGCGCGATGGGTGTTTTTCGCTTTTTTGTTTGTTTCGAGTGGAAATAATTAAGGGGGTGTTACTTCGTAATTGTTTTTTAATTTAAAGGTTTTGCCGTTATGGGTGTAGTGACTATAATTATATATATATATATATATATATATATATATATATATATATATATATATATATATATATATATATATTATAATATATATATATGATATTATATATATATATATATATATATATATATATATATATATATATATATATATATATATATATATATATATATATATATATATATAGATATATATATATATATACATACACATATTAAGGCTTCAAAATGTCCTTTAATATCCAATTCGCTCTACCTCAGAGTTAATATATTTTCATATACGTTAACCGAAGAGTTGTTGGCCGAGTCCATAACATCACTGAAGTCCTGCTCTCCTCAGTCGGCTGGGCGCTGGTTCGAATCCACGAGAGGACGAAAATATTACCAACTAAAAAAATCCCCTTCCGTTAACATATATGAAATATATTAATTCCGAGGTAGAACGAATTGGATATTATTTCTGTATATATTTTGTATATATAATATACATGTTAACTTCTCAATCTCTTCAAACTTTCTCCATACGCCTGTCACAAAGATCCCAGGAATCAGACGAAGATGAGCCTTCCCCCACCCAGTGTGGCTGAGTTCGAATCCCTCACTGGAATGGAAGCCAGGGTTTCTGCACCCGATGTCCATTTCGGATTCAAGCCTAGTGGTGAGATCGAGAAGTTGAGATGTCACTGGGTGAGAGAAAAGTACTTGAAGGTCCCTATTGAGTGTCGCTTACCGGCTCTTTTCTCTCTCTCTCTCTCTCTATCTCTCTCTCTCTCTCTCTCCGAGCCTAGAGTTACTTACAGTCCAAAAGCTACTATTGTTTTATCCCCCAGTTGACATTAACTCAATTATCGGCCAAGTAATGCCACTGGGGAGAGTGAAAGTCCTTGATTGAGGTTCTGTGGCTGTCTAATTCAGGCGAAAGATTCAGGGTATTGTCTCGTTCTAGATCAGTTTTTGTATTCAGAGAAAGTGTAGTTTTTTTCAGTGGGTATGTAAACTGTAACTTTACCACTGTATTCGAGGTAAATCCAGCTGTATTGAAATTAGAATTTTACTCATAAATGGGATTAACCTTTTCAGAAATCTGAACTGTAACTTTACTTACTGTATTCAGGAAGATACAGCTGTATTAAATTTAAATTTACTCATTAACAGGATTTACCTCTATGTTCAGGTTCTGAGGTTCTTCATTTCTGTATTTGTTTCTTGTTATCAGGAATGAATCTGAGACAGAGACCATCTCATCAACTCTTATTGGGAAGGTCTGGTATCAACCTCTTGAGGTTTTGAAACAATCAGTCCCCCGATCCCGAAAGACAAAGGGATCCATTGAACTTTTTGGCCAGGTCTGCAGATGCCATGAACATTCACTAGAATAATAATTGTGGTAATATTTTTGCAGGAGAGAAGACGACTCAGGTTTTTGTTCACCAGAGAAGAACTTCATTTTTGAAAGGGTCTTTGTCATTCAAAGGCCTCATTTCCTTCCAGAGAATTCATTTTTTTTTTTTTTTTTCTCACCCGGCTTCTGGGTTCATTTCCCCCTCTTCGTTTCAACTCATAGTTTTGATGAATTTTCTAAACCTTTATTTAATTTATTTATTATTTATTTACAGAATCTAACATAAGACTAACTTGTCTACGGGGAATCTGACAAAAGTTTGCTCATTTCCTTAAGAATCAGTTTTATGTAAAGGTTGATAAGTGCTCTCTCTCTCTCTCTCTCTCTCTCTCTCTCTCTCTCTCTTCTCTCTCCTCTCTCTCTCTCACAGATTCATTCAATCCCAGTGCTGTCTAACCCAGGGGCAGTCCAAGTAAGTAGTTACTCTTACACATGTTTAAGAGCCAGAGGTTTCTTGTTTGCGAGTACCGTCATGATATGAAGTTACTTTGGATACTCTGAAAGAATTCTTTAATACCTTTATGTTTTGTTTTGTCTTTTTTTTATCGCAAAAATTATATTTGATTGTTTTCTTCATTCTTAGAGAGTTAATTGATCGTTTCTTCTTCCATAATGCCATGATGTCCTCAGGGAAAGAGCCTCTGAACCAAATCTGAATCGAGGCTTCAGTTTTGTCCTTCGGGAAAGACTTTCGCTTTTCCCAATATCCAGTTGTTGGTTTGCTACTCATATCCAGCTTTCATTGCAAGGACCCGAAAAGTCAAGTGGAGAAAAAGGGGGTTGGAATAGAGGGGGAGCAAAGCCCCCAAATTGGGTTAGGTTTGCTGGATTAGGCAATTCTGAAATAGTTTGTCTTTGGTGTTAATTGCATTTTTTTTTTGTTCACAAATAGGTCCTATTTACTCTTTATGAGGGATTTTATTTTTTTCCAGGTTTGGGCCAAGGCTTTTTGGCCCAATCTCATTTTGTATATTTCGTTTTTATTTAATTTTGATCTTATTCTGTTGTTATTCCTTCGTATCTTTATCTTTTTTACTAATTTGTCTAACTTCGTTTGTTGACTTCCCTTATATCAAGTACTTTTACCTTCCCGCTTTGTTTCTCAGTCTTTTTTTAGAAATAAAAATTTAATATCAAGATCTCTTATTAAAGATATTCCAGTAGGCTAAATACAGGTTGTCTGCTCATTGAAATGAAGCCAGTGTGTCTGGCCAGTATTTGGATGGGGTACCGCCCATGAACCTCTGGCACAAGCTCCTTTGACTGTGTGTGAGGGCCAGAGACTAGCAACCTCATCCTCCAGGTTGGTGTGGTTTTGAAATTACTTGGCCTTTCATGATTCATAAAGTTTCTGACACTGAATCCTCAAGAGCAGCCAGTTTATCCTACGTTTTGGACTTTATTCAGGAGAGAGAGAGAGAGAGAGAGAGAGAGAGAGAGAGAGAGAGAGAGAGAGACTTCGATAAACGTCTTTTCTTAACCTCCTCCGGTCAAGAAAAATAAAAAAAAGATATAAGTTTGCGTAACCTTAAGCAACAGACACATGCAAATCCATTTCTGTCACCTGAATCACATACCCCTTTTTCTTAATAAAAAGTTAATTCACCCCAAAACAAAAAAAAAATTAAGCTCTCTCTCCCCCATCCATCAGTCTGTTCCCCTTTTGATCACCTGCAATCAGGCTCTGTTTGATGTCCTCCAGTCATGAGCTAACATCAAAACACTCGGCCAAGACTCCGACCTCTGTCAGTGTTATTGGCCCTGAGAGAGAGAGAGAGAGAGAGAGAGAGAGAGAGAGAGAGAGAGAGAGAGAGGTTTCTAATTGCCTGTCTGGATAATTGTTGACTGTTCTCGGCTGTTTATGTTCTCGTTCATCAGTTCTAAGATCGTGACGGCCTTGAGTTCATTGCAAGTGGTCATTACGCCAATGAAATTTGTTGGCGACATGTTGGCCTAAGTGTTTGGTGACATGTTTGTGTTGCATACCTGTTGAAAGTGTTGCATACATGTTGACTAGAGTTGTATACCTGTTGACAAGTGTTCCATACATGTTGACAAGTGTTGCAGACATGTTGACTTGTCACATCTGTAAATACTTGAAGTTGGGTTTCAGGAATCTCCCGATGTTTTCAAAGTCAGTCTCCACTGGGTGTTTATTTTATTTGTAATAATCAGTGCCTGGAGTCTGAGGTTGGATAGGCCGAGTAAAACAAGAAATATATATATTACAAGTTTTAGGTTTTCTTATTATTTACTCTTTTATCTAGTCTCTCTCTCTCTCTCTGTCCCATAGCTGATCATGAGCTAGTAACTTTACAAATTGATATTTCTAAGCCAAGGAGAATACCTGTTAAAAGAACTTTCGTTGTATTAAGCATTACAGTCAGGACAGGTTTTTGTAGTACTTTACTAAATAAGGCTCCAGATTTTAATTGTATTCTACAAACTGATAATGTGGATGTACAGGTTAATATTTTTACCAAAACCTTTGTTTGCTGCTTGGATGAATGTGCACCATTTGTGACCCAAGAAATTACCCGGCCCCCAGCCCCTTGGATAAATAATAACCTTAAAGCAGAAATGAAAGCTAGAGATGACCTACAAAAGAGAGCTAAAACAGATATACAGAACGAAACACTACAAGATCATTACAAAAACGAAAAGAAACGGGTTAATATTTTGATTAAAGCTAGTAAGTCGGAACACTTTAAAGATAAATTTCGTAACTGTAATGGCAATGTGCCTAATAAATGGAAAATAGTTCATGAAATGATCCCCAAAAATAATAATGCCCTTTTACCTGATTATAATGATAGGAAGGAAAAAAGTAGAAGAGTTCAACCAGTATTCTCAAGTGTTGGTAGGACAGCCTTTGAAAAAATCTCAGCAAAAATATAGATAGGAGCAATACTTCACAACTTTTAAGAAATGAGTCGAATATAGTTAAGAAGAGTTTTAATGACTTTTTTAGGCCACAGCCAGTTGATGTCGAAACAGTTATTTTAGTAGTTGGGGAGCTTAATGACACGGGAGCCTATGGATCTGATTTGATATCCCTCCGTTTCATTCGGGACGCCTTACCGATAATTGCGTTTTACTTAACTGGTCCACATAGTAAATACCTCTATAGTGACTTGCCTTTAACCACAGTGATTGGAAATTGTCCCACGTTCTGCCCTTTATTAAGAGTGGTGATGCAGATAAGTAGAGAATTACAGACCGATATCACTTTTACCCATTATATTTAAAAAAATTCTAGAAAAGATTGTGTCAATTCAACTCATAAAATATCTCGAGGAAAATGATTTACTGTCTCACACTCACAAATGGATTTAGGTCTCATTCTCTACTGAAACTACGTTTATTGAAAGTTACAGAAACTATTTACAGAAATATCGACGACAAAAAAAATATCTTTACTTATTCTATTGGATCTTTCTAAAGCTTTCGATAGCGTTAGCCACAATATTTTTACTTCATAAATGTACAGAACTTAAAAAGTTGACCCTCTCTGGTTTTAAAAGCTATCTAGAAAATCGTTACCAGTCCAGTGAGATTAGGCGATGTTATATCCTCCCCTAAACCAGTAGAATTCGGAGTTCACAGGGATCTATTTTGGGGCCAATACTTTCCTAATTTATAATAAAATGATATGGCTACTGCTGTGCGAGAAACTGCATCATGGTTCAATTCGCAGATGACAGTCAACTTTTAATGACTGGAACTATAAATGAACTAAATAACTTGATAGTAAGAGCAGAAAAGAATATTAGAAATGGCGAGATGTTACTTTCAAATTAATGGATTAAATATTAATGAGTCTAAAACTAAATGATATTCATTGGCTCTAGGCAGTTCATATCCCAAATTCCTGAAGACACAAAATAAATTTCAATGGATTTGCAATTGAGAGAAGCATTAAACAAAAATCTTGGGTATATTTTGACAGAACTATGCTATTTGAACGGTCATATAGATGAAGTTTGTAGGAAGGTAAATGGTACTTTAATATACCTAAATAGAATTAAGGACCGATTTGATAGTGAAATGCGGGGAATGATCCGTTCGGTCTCTGCCGTGAGCATTCTTGACTACTGTTTAAAGATCTGGGGGCTCGACAACTAAGCAGCAGCTGCAGCGGATACAGAAGCTTCAAAACTTTGCAGCAAAAGTAAATTGATGGGAAAGCCAAGAAGTATGATCATGCAACTCCAATTTGAATAACTTGCAATGGCTGACAATCAAACAGAAGATTGAATTTGATGATTTATGTGTCATGATCTTTAAAATTTTACATAATCTAATTCCACCATGGCTTTTTAATCTAATAACAGTTGGAGATAGATGTAACAGACAAACTAGATTTAATGATGACCTTTTTGTTTCAAGAACCAACACTGATCTAGGAAGCAGAGCGTTTGTTGTGCGGGGCCATCAGTGTGGAACAAAAAACTGCCAAACCAACTAAAAGCATTAACCAATATTAACTCTTTTAAACTGAATTTGAAAAAGATCTATTGTCCAAATAAGTTTTATAGTAAAACTTTATATATATTTTAATTGAGCAGTGTACTTTTACACTTTTACTCGATTTTAGCAGACTATTTATGAATTTTAGATTCCATTTTAAGATAAATGTTCATAACTCTAGTTTTACCTGTATTTCATAAGTAATTTTGAAATCGAAATGTTATAATCATGCTAAAGATAATTTTAATATTATAGAGATATGCTGTAACTTTTATAACAAATATTTTATCAAGGTAAGAACTTTATTGAGCCTCAAGACATTATAAGTACTATTACAAAAGATTCATATTTTATATGCAAAATTTTCAATGTTTTAATTACTTTTATGATGTACCTATATATGTCACAAATGCTTTATTGTTCTTAAAGTTGTATAAAATAAATCTGTGTTTTTATGTTTTATAATGATGTAAATTTCCATGAAGGCACATGTAAATATCTGTTTTAAATGTAAACTACAATGTAATTTGTATTTATTGTAATAGCCAATGTAAATATTGGAATAAAGCTTATTATTATTATTATTATTATTATTATTATTATTATTATTATTATTACTCTCTCTCTCTCTCTCTCTCTCAAGTAAGATATTAAATATTTATGCTTTCACAAAAATGTAGAATATCGTATGAAATAAAAATTATCCTTTGTTTAGCTTAGATTATTGAAATGAATCTCTTCTCTTAGCGTGTAATGGTCTTCTGCACGAAATTGGTGTGCAAGTGACAATATTTTCCTTGAAAGACGAGAGAGAGGCCGACGGGAAGGAACACTCGGTTTGTCTTCTTATAAGTTTTTGTAACGAGGTATCTCAGTAAGATTAGCCTAATGCAGTCACATCAGTGGCGCCATTATTTTATTCCTTAATTTCTGTCTGCCTTCAGATGAGGAGTCTTTCGTACAAAAAACCGGGAAAAAGGAAATAATAAAGATCAAAATGATCTTTATTAATTCTTTTTTCGTCACTACATGACAATACGCCCCTTGAATCATCCCGTTTTCTAACACCGTCGATTTTTATTCTCAGAGACTCCAGATCTCGAACTCTGTTGACACTTTCTGCTGAAAACGGAAAATATTTTGTTTTCTATTATCTATTTTTTTCCCCCTCTCCTAAGTGTTGCCTTACTCTTTCGTTGCATTTGTGCCTGGACTAGCTTGAGAGAGAGAGAGAGAGAGAGAGAGAGAGAGAGAGAGAGAGAGAGTTTTATTTGAAACGCTTTCATTGTAACTGCGTTTGTGACACTTCGATAGGAATCGATTTCATTTTTTTTTTTCTTTTCGATTTTTACCCCTTTTAAATTTTTTTACGAAGACGACTTTGGATGAATATTGCAGTTACAGAAAGTAAAGGTTTCTTTGGAAAATGAAGTCTTATTTCTCATTTTGTACAAGTTAATCTAATTATCAGGAGTGAATGGTATTTAGGAACGCAACAACTTTTGTTTGTAGCTTATATGAGCCCATAATAACAAATCTCGCTGTCCGCGTGAGAAACTAGTTCCCATGGCGTCATGTTGCTTGTAGTATGGTGGTTATTACGCAAACAACTAAGTAACTTTTTGTTATGTTTAGCGTTATAGAAAATAATTGTTTCTCTCTGAATTATGACAAGTATTTGCAGGAAAAGGTCTAGTTCTTACGTATGGAGTGTAAACGCCGTGGTGGGTCTGTCCTGGGAGAGCAGAGAGGCCATGTTTCCAGTTCATATTTATTATTATTATTAATATTATTATTATTTTTATTTTTATCCATAGTCCGGAGAATTGCGATTTTATGCGGCCGTTATCGCTGCTGTTTCCAATTATGTCGGGTCGAGTATGTTTAAAATGAAATTTTGTAATCATTACTGTTAACATAAAACAATTCCATTACGCTCTCTCTCTCTCTCTCTCTCTCTATCTAGCTCTCTCTCTCCTTGTGGAGTTTTAATCCAGTCTTTGACTCCATGGCGCGAGAGAATTTCCTGTTATAGTCCTTTATGAAGATGAGAGACAGCCACAGTGGTTTTTGGAGGGAGCAAAGTCAGCAGAAGCTTTTAAAGCTGTTGGTCGTCGGTGGTAGAAGAGGGAAAGAAAGAGAGATAATGTCTGTGTGTTCTGGTTTACGGAGGTTTTTACTTATAAATATATGTAGTCTCGTCCTTTAAAGCTTCGTGTTTTTTTTTTTCTTTTTTTAATGTTTTCACGTTCACGTGGAAGGTTTTAGGTCTGCGTCGTATGCGTGGAATCTAGTTTTTAGATAGTTTGGACTGTTCAACCGTGGTTGCTTCGTGGTTTGTATAGTCGCATTAGGCCTAGTGGCTTATTGTAATGTTATTCGCGTCTGTAGAATTTGTTAAATTGCTTTTATCTTTCTGGATTTGTAGACGTTCAAGGCTTCATTGGATCTGACTCGTAAGTACTAGAGATTCTAAGGGAGAAACAAGGTGTTCCGTTTATCATAGCCTTAATCTTCACACTTCACAGCGGCAAATTAGGCCTTTAATGTAAGGATTTTATCATGAAAAGAAGAGATACGATTTTATTTAAGCAAATTTAGCGTTCCAGTGAACTTTCCATCGACGCTGTCCCAAAATTTTATCAAAAAACAGACGTTGATGAGTCTAAATCAAGCGCAAACATCATTAAGAAAAAAAAAAAAAACTGAAGACCAGCCATGACGCCAGACCAAATGGTCATTGACGTAGGTTGCCTGGGAGTGTTATTAGGGGGGTGGGTGTTGCGTGGGTTATTTGTTATCGGCCCGGCAGACGATTTAAAGAGAGAGAGAGAGACAGAGACAGAGAGACAGAGAGAAGAATTTAGCTAGATTATCGACAGCCGTTGCCTAAAGGGCGTAAGCCCTCCAGGGCCCCTCCTCTCTTCTGTTGCTGCAGGAATGTCAACAGGTGTTGAAGTCAAACTCCTCCTTGACCTTAGGAGCTTTTGCCAGAATGTAGGAGACAGGAAGGATTCCGAAGGATTCCTGATAGGCCTTTGGACCTTCACTGGAACTAAGGATCTCAAGTAGGAATGGCTGCTGCTATCCTTCGGCTATCCTTCAGGTCACGGTCAGTATCCTTCAGGTCACGGTCAGGATCCTGTAATGGTTTTCCGGATGAGATGTATTCTGTGTGCAACTTGGGGCTTTCTCCCAGTTCCACCTTCAGTTCTTCATACTTCATCTCCTCTATTTTCTGGCTCTCTCCGTCTTGCCGTCCAACCACTACAACTCCGACTCTTTTCACTGTCTTAAGAGCTGAATGGCGAAAGGTGACCCCCTCCCCAACCCCCTCCCGCCCTTGATTGACTTGATAGCCTAAATGCCACCAAACCAATCAGTCTTTCATCTATGAAAGAGTTGACACGCTTTCCTGCATCGTGGGAGTTGGTGACGTGCTTGTGACCTGTTCAGCTGCAGTGAAAACACACCTCATGATGATGATGATGATGATGACGATAGCAGACGCAGCAAGTTTCGCCATTGTTGGTTACATTCTGCATGAAAAGGGAGCGGGTTAGAGCGACTCCATCATTCCTTTATCCCTTTGTGCTCCTCTCGGCTCTGCTTATATCGCCTCAGTCGACTGGTTATGACTCCCATCCACAGGGGAAGCTCAGCTTATGACGCGGAAGCTTTTACTTGCTTGCCTTCGTGTTTGTTTGTGCGTTTGTACGTTTGTACGTGCATGGGAGTGAAGGTGATTTCTTATACTATGTTTTATACAGACATAATTATAATGTTAAATAGTTATTGCTGTTAAAGTTTGTTCTGTCATTTCCAAAGAGAACGGCCTTTTGTGTATTTAATTAAGCATATAATGCTGCTGACGCTTTATTGCCAGTGTGCTGTCTGAACTGCGGACTAACCTCTAAGTTATTGTTTAATTCATGTAATAAAATAAAAAAAACTTAAAACGTAAGATTTCTATTTGACCCATCAAAAATAATTGATCACTATCTTTCTTTTATGCACTTCTATTATTATTATTATTATTATTATTATTATTATTATTATTATTATTATTATTATTATTATTATTATTGAGGAGGTAAACCCCCGTTCATAGTGAACAATCCCACAACTGGGAGCATTGACTTGAAATTATGGATGAATTTGTGTGCATAGATACATGAGGGCTGTAGGCGATTGCTACGAAAATTCTCTTCTCTTCTCGAAAATCTCTCTCTCTCTCTCTCTCTCTCTCTCTCTCTCTCTCTCTCTCTCTCTCTCCTTCGTCTTGGTTGTTTCTGAGGAAAGGCAACTTTAGGACAACAATGATAACAAAAAATAACAAGATAAAAGGTAGAGCCTAATAATTTATGTAGTTTAATGTCATATCTTTCTTTCTAATTGTGTTTATTCTTTTAATGCTGGTACGTTCTCTTTTGTGGTTTAATAGGACATAAGGTAATGTACTGTGGTAAGAGTAAACAAATATATCTTATATATATATATATATATATATATATATATATATATATATATATATATATATAATATATATATATGTGTGTGTGTGTGTGTGTGTGTGTGTGTGTATTGTATATATATATATATATATATATATATATATATATATATATATATATTATATATATATATATATATATATAACTTATTGAATAAAGGTTTTTGCACGAAAACCCACAATAATTTAACATATGTACATTTTTATTCTGGCCAAAACCACCATCTTAATATTAAAATTTCCATTTTTCTTCTATGTTCCTACGCGCTTTGCGTATCACGAGTCCACAATATCTTGATCAAGAAATAGAATACATAAAAAGATAGGAAACGATCTCTGCTACCCACCTCATTTAATTGATTTATGTTATCCAAAAAGCTCACAAAAAGTTTTATAGTGTTGCTATTAATGAAAAACAAAAAAAAAAAAAAGATATGCCTAAAAATGTACTTAGCTTACCTTACTTTTCGTGGATTTGTAACCATAAAATCAATATTTAAATCGTTTAATGTTAATGTAGTGTTCTCTTATAACAATACCATTAAAGATATGTCTAATTAAGAATAGACCCGTATCAAATAACAACATCCATTTACAAATTTCCTTGTAAGGATTGCCCATCGTTTTTACATTGGTCAGTCAAGTAAAAGTTTATTTGTACGTTTTAAAAAGCAAACATATGTATTTCAGTTAGAACAGCACCTAGACATCAAATGCACTGTTTATCCATCTGAGTGAAAAATCTCATTTTATTAATTGGGGTGATAACTCTGTAATTGCTAGATCTAATGATTATGTTTCAAGAAATTTACTGGAATCGGCAATTATACAAATATCACTAATAAAAAACAACCTAAATCTTAAGTCTGGGAATGTATCATTTGGACCCTATATTTGTTTAGATGTTTGTGAAGGACCTTAAAATAAATGAACTACTAATAAATTAGTCCCACATGTATATAGTATATTTCTCTCTCACTCTCTCTCTTCTCTCTCTCTCTCGCTCCCCTCTATCTCTCTCTCTCTCTTGCTCGAAATATATATATATATATATATATTACCTATATATATATATATATATATATATATATATATATATATATATGATATATATTTTCTTTCCTCTTTTCATTAATAATAATTTTTTGGGAAAATTGTGTAAATTTCATGATAATAAGTTGTATATGCTTCCTTGATTTTTTTTCAAAATTTTTAAAATGTACTGTGTTTTTTTTCATGGAAGAATAACCTGTTTACCGCGTGTGTATCCTCCAAGGTGTGGCTACTCTCAGGCGTTTCCTCGTTTCTGTAGAGTGAAATCGACCTTATTGCTAATCTTGTAGTGTCAGTTTGGATATTAAGATTCTTCTTTTGACTATGTTTTCCTCTGTAAAATCATTTGTGCCTTAGTAAAGGGTCGGAACAGACCGAAAGTACTCGGCTATCTCACTTTTCATTTTTTCCTTCGTGGCAAAAACCTTTATTTATACATAGCATCACGTTTTATATACTTCGTGATCAAGTTATTCATATATAACTTATATATTTGTGTGTACATATAGATATATATGTTATAGCATGTATATAATATATATAATATATATATATATATATATATATATATATTATATATATATATATACACATACATACATATATATGTTATTGGTATGTATATATATACAAGCATGCTATACATATCTATATGTACGTATATATATAATATATATATATATATATATATATATATATATATATATATCTATATATATATATCTTAAGGCACTGGTTAGACATGAAAAAGGATATATATTGTAATAAATGGGATTGATAACCTTGGCTCTTGCCGGTTAGAAACAGATGCAAAACAGCGAATTCTTTTTCTTAAGAATCAGAACAGGGAGTTTCTCTTAAGACTGACTGGACACTAAGGCTTCAGAAGATCTAGTCCTTTGTTTACGAAACTGTATTTTACACATTACTTTTGAAAACTACTGAACCTCATTAAGTACTACTTGTGTTACCATTGAAAATATCAGAGAGAGAGAGAGAGAGAGAGAGAGAGACTACACTAACCATGTCATATGTGTTCAACGCCTCACTAACGAATTCTAATTCTCCCTAAATTGCCCCAAGTGAGATAAAAGAGGAATATCTCATTTTGTTCTCGACCATTCCTCCTACCCTCATCCTAACCCCGAATCATTCCTCCATCCTGCCCCTACCCAGACACACAACATCCTCTCACATCCTATTCGGCTTCTCTCAAGTATCAAGGATAATAGGATTTAATTGCCAACATACGGGGAAAATCTAGGGAGATGTCAGCCGATGAGTGGGACCTTTCCCAGCAGACGGAGACTCGATGTGTAGGAACTGCAGAAGATATGGTTTATTTACCTTAAAAAACTGAGATTTTGTTTCATGATATTTAGTTATTACAATTGATGGATAACGTTCAGTTGTCAGTGGTGGGCAGAGGGAGCTAAACCACATAGCAGGTTGAACTCTACAAGCACAAAGGCGCCCTCCTGTCCACGATCATGTTTCAGTAGCAGTTCCATGTGATCCTCATGGCTACTCCATACTGCCTTTTAGACTCTCTCTCTCTCTCTCTCTCTCTCTCTCTCTCTCAAATCCTCCTCATTTTTGAATAATTAATCATTAATGGCCTTCCTTGAAAGGTCCATGTTTATCAAATTCTAGTTATTTTTAGAATTCAGGAGGACAAAGAACTGAAGAGAATATCCTCCCATTGACCGTCAGACTTAAAGAAATAAAGAATAATATTGGAACTTTTGAAATCCCGAATTCAGATCTTCTTAAAAACCACCTTGGTCGAGATAAAGGAAGATTCCTTCTCTCTCTCTCTCTCTCTCTCTCTCTCTCTCTCTCTCTCTCTCTCATAATATCCCTTCACGGCTCTAAACATATCCAGAATTGAATCCCGAATCCAAACAGGGAAAAGAGACCAATCTCTCAATTTCTGGAATGTCTCTTGCCTCCATTTATAAATATAGGAGAGAGAGAAACCTTACAGAAACCTTACATCTTGTTCGGGTTGCCCCAGGTCCCTCAGTGTGAGGCACCTCTAATGCCTACCAGAAAGTTACTAGTACATCTTCCGGTATATTTTGCATCTTCCAATCTTGGATGGTCCGGGATGCAACTTAGATATTTGTCGAGCTTATCCTTAAACACATCTACGCTCACTCCTGATGTATTCCTCAGATGAGCTGGCAACGCATTGAATAGACGCTGCATTACCGATGCTGGTGCGTAGTGGATTAATGTCCTGTGTGCTTTCCTTATTTTTCCTGGTATGGTTTTGGGCACTATTAATCTACCCCTGCTTGCTCTTTCTGATATTTTTAGCTCCATGATGTTTTCGGTTATTCCCTCTATCTGTTTCCATGTCTGAATTATCATGTAGCGTTCTCTTCTAAGGATATTTTTAGTATATTTGCCCCTGCTATACAAGGCCACAGTGAATATTTTGGCGTGGCGATGCCAGTTTTAATTATTGATGTTGTAACTAAGCAATAAGTGTTTTTCCGAAGCAGAATTTGTTGTCGTGAGCCAAAATATCGACCCAGATTCAGCAAAGTTTCTTTTCAAACTTAACCATCAGAAATACGATCATCAATTTGGGTGGGCCATTTAGTGAACTGTTCTCTTGAAGAGCAACAAATCTTGCCTTACTTCTTTCCGTAACTTGAATTTTACTATCCTGTTGTCTCAGACTGCAAGCTGACAGCTTCTATTCTGAATATTAATTTTTTTTATTTATTTTATTTTATTATTTTTTTCTGAAAATGCCTTCGTTCTTGAGATAGTCTGGAATTTAGTAGTAATAAATATTTCTCCAAATGTCTAATATTGTTTATGTTTAGGACATTCTGAATGTTAATGAACGTTTCTCCAGATGTTTAGTGTTATATTTATGTCTCTGTTGATCGTTTCGTATTTTCAAGCGCTTGAATCGGGGACAACCTTTCGGATTTTTTTTCCCCAAACGTCGTTTCTTCTGTGACACTTTTCGATTCTGATTGAACCGACATTTTGACTTTTGTTTGTTGCTGTTGTCGTTGATGTTGTTTTTGATGTTCTTCTACTTCTGATTATTTTTATTATTGTCACGGTTTTACTCCAAATTAAATACTGTCCGCATTAAATGAATAAATATAGGATTTAGGCCTAAGACCAAGCGATGGGACCGTTGCTAGGTAACCAACTGGTTCCTAGTCACGTAAAAATATCTAATCCTTCGGGCCAGCCCTTTATAGGAGAGATGTTAATCAGCTCAGTGGTCTGGTAAAACTTAGATATACATAATGGGACCTATGAGGTCATTCAGCGCTGAAACGAACATTAGTAGTAGAAGGTCTGAAAGGTGTAACGGGAGGAAAACCTCAAAGCAGTTGCACTATGAGTCAGTTGTTAGAAGAGGGTTGAAGGTCAGAAGGAAGAAAGAGAATATGAACGGAGGTGCAGTAAAAGGAATGAAAGTACGCAGCTAGGGGTCGAAGGGACATTGCAAAGAACCTTAAGTATTGCTTACAGTGCATTGCATGAGGTGCACTGGTGGTACTACACCTCTCCGCATTGCTTATAGAATCTAGTGTTCATCCCACAAGAAACAATTTTTATCATTGCGACGATTTATTTCAAGTTAAGAAACCATTAGGGCATTTTTATCCCACAGAAGTTTGCAGTCGAAATGACCATAGTTTCTGCTGAGACTAAGCGACCTTCCCTGGAATGGGAACTGGAATGCGTCCTTGGAATGTGCCCCCGGAAATCCCTCTTAGGCTGAAAGGGACTTTGCGGAGCTTAGGAATCATTGTATTCATTTAGCCTCTGATCCCGTTGCCTGAAAGCAAAGGAAAGTCTTGGCCATCTTGGATCGGTCTAGGGGTTTTGGAGGGTGTGTATAGGTCTAGAGTGTGTGGTTTTAAGATCTCTTTTGGACAGTAGAAATGTGTGTATAAGAGCGTTTGAGGGCTATACGTTGAAAAACATCGATTATAAAGCAAAATATAAATCTGCAAGAAGTAGAAACAATAACAATACCCATCCGAATAATGAAAAGCGTCTTTCAAACGGGCGGTTATGATCAGCGGAATGGTTCAAATGTCGTCACAGCCCACCAGATGGTACTAAAGCTCCGCTTCCGTTTCTCTTGTTCCTCCTCCTCCTTCTCCTCCCCCACCACCTCCTGCTCCCCCTCTCCCCCCACGTCCCACCCCTTCTCCCCCACGACGCTTAAAATGAATCCTCTACGACGTCGGAATGAAACGGTTGACATAACGCCAGTGGCAACATTATTGGAGCGTATTGTAACCCGATCATAACTGGATTTTCTTCGCTGCTCGTTATTCTGTTATGGGGAATTGGCACGAGTCTTCTGAAAGATTTGTACCGGATTCTCCACACGATTTTGTATCGTTTTCGGGAATAGTTTTAAGAGATGGAAATATTATATATTAATATTCAGTTATTCACTCCTTTACTGGGTCGGGGATTGAACGCTTGTTATTCAGATTTTAGGCAGATTTTGATATTTAGGCTGTGAGCCTAGTGAAAACGATACTGATCTTGTTTATTTTGTTTTGATTATTTTTGTTCACATTTTTTCTCCGTTAATCTTTCAAGACGAAGTAAGGCACCGGTTAGATTTAGTAATATCTATAATAATATAGTTAATAAGACTGTTGTTTTAAGTATGAGAGTCAAGAGAAAATATCATTGCTTTGAAAACGAAATAATCGCTTTCCAGTCGGTAATGAAGAAATAAACTTTTGTAAGGACGTTAGCTGACCTACATTCAATATCCCATCAAGTCACGCTCCCGAATAGATGAACCTTATCTAACTTAACTAACGTAACCTGGTTCTAGTTTTTTTTTTTTTATTATTATTATTTAAAAGTCCAAACAGTGTTCATCCACGTCTTAACCCTGCCCTGGAATCAGGGCTGGATCCAGGCTTCATCACACACTGTCGCCTGGAACATGGGCCTGGAATGGAAGAACGGGATTTGTTGGACTCGGTTTGTTATCCCCTGGAAGAACCTGTTGGTGCATTCGAGTGTAGAAATGCCTTACCTCAACCCCCATTGGGAAATGACCGCTGCCTTTGGGGCAGGAATTGCTTAGTGAAGGGAAAGATGATTCGATAGAACAGTTGATGAAGGGAGAGCTGATTTGACATCGTATTTGGTCATCGGAAATAATGAGAGATTCATAATATTTTGTGCGTCGGCTAAATCCGCTTTTAGTCGACACACGAAACCTTTGCAGATTCCCGGATCATACTCCCACTTCACAAATAGTGTTTATTTATATTGATCTATAGGCGACAACATCATTTTTCAACAACAGGCGAATTTCTTTGTATCGCTGTCGCTGGAAACGGCCAGCAAACGTAAACATGTTTCGTTTATCTTAAATTCAGCTTCCAACTCATTCTTGCCATTAAACCTTTATTTAAAGAATGGAATATTTGATGAGGAACATCCGAAATATTTTGCGTTTCTGTAATTTTTGTTCATTTATTTATTCCCTCAACATTTTTGCTTGATTCATTTTTGCACTAATGACAGTTAAAGTGAGCTTACAAATTGAGCTGGCTTGTCATAACTGACATGAGTGAGTCCTCTTAATCAACTCATAATTGATAAGTGTTATTTTTGTTATATTTTATTTTTTAGGTAATTTACCTTAACTAAAAAATAATAATCTGGTTCCTGGGTTTAATATTGTGCTTATTCAGAGTTGCTGTTTAGCATTCGTGAGTCATCGAGTATCTGACGAAGTATGGAGCATTTCATTGGTTTGCTTTTGTCCAGATTTTAAGGCTTTTGTTCAGGGTGGGGTATGTTGATACGATGCATAAATAGTTTCTCTCTCTCTCTCTCTCTCTCTCTCTCTCTCTCAATGATTTCAGTCTCATTTTTAAACACTTGAAACAAATATTGCTTAAGCATTGCCTGTGTCCAGTTTACACGCTTAATGGTGGTTATAACGTGACGAAAGCTTTGCTAATATCGTGATATAAAACAGCTTGGATTCCATTAAGAAGCCCACAGGGGCCATTGAGTAGAAATTGAAGCTTCCAAAGAATGTTATGGTGCTCAGTTGAAAGAAGCAACAGAAGGTAATAAAGACAGAAACAAAGATCAGTTATGGGAAACAGATAAATTAATAAATGAATGCATAATAAATGTTAATAAATTTTTATTAAAATGTACAAAAACAATTTTTTTCTGACGGCAACAGTGCATTGGATCTTCGCTTGAACTTTCGAGGTTCTAATTACCCGACATCCTCAGGGAGACGTTCCACAGCCCAGCGGTGGGAGGGATTAAGCTGCACACAATGAAGACTGATGTCAGATGCCAGAATGGAAGAGAAAGAGATTGTATGGCCACGAGCTGGTAGTTAAGATAACAGGTTTAAGTATTTCAGTTGTGATCTGAAACTAGTCATTCCTTAGGAGGGTAGTGACATCTGTGCAGCTGATGCTGTGTACTGTAGGCAGTACTTAAGGTTATTTGCAGCGTCCCTTCTGCCCCTGGCTTCAAAAACTTAAATTACCCTTACTATACCTCTGTTCATATTCTCTTTCTTCCATCATACTTTCCTTGAACATCTCTCAACATTGTTACATAGTGCAACTGCAAAAGGTTTTCCTCCTGTTGCACATTTCAAATCTTTTTGTTCTCAATTTCCCTTTCAGCGCTGAATGACCTCGCAGGTCCCAGTGCTTGGCCTTTGGCTTAAATTTAATCATTCTTCTTTCCTTCTAAAACAAGTTAATTGAATGAAAATGGTAATGAAATTTGAAAACAAATTATCAAAATTTTAACATTGGGAAAGGTATTCAAACATTCCTTCTCTGTGACTGCTAATAAATCGATATAAATTTCCCCATTTCACAAGAACAAAGACCTAATTTATCCCAACGCCTTTCACAGTCGAATTTGCGAAGGAAAAAAAAATAAAGTAAAGGGTTCAAAGGCACTTTGGGGAGGCCATTACTTTCCCTGTTGTGTGATCAGAAACAGATGTTTGTGTCGAGGGGCAGAATTGATGGCCAGTTACGTCGGGGACATTCAGTGTTGACAAATCTTTCTCCAGAGGTCCTTCTGGGGGTCACGCCTCCATTTGTTACAGTCTCCCCTCAAATATAAAAATTAAGTGCTTTTTTTCCGTTTTCTGTTTGCTTATTTTATTATTACTGTAAGCTTGCTTTGCAAGTTATTAGTTTTTGATCTTGCTCTGAATTATTCTCACACTTTTAATGATTAATGATAATAATAATAGTATTTAAGAAAAGAATGTAAAATTAGTTTAGATGGGTACCGCCGTAATACTATGATTATTATTATTATTTTGTTTTTCACAGTCATCCAATTCGCCTGAGTGGTTTTATAGTGTGGGGTTCCAGGTTGCATCCTGCCTCCTTAGAGTCCATCACTTGCCTTACTATGTGCGCTGTTTCTAGGAGGACACTCCTCTGCATGAGCCCTGGAGCTACTTCACCGTCTAGTTTTTCCAAATTCCTTGATACTTATCCATTTTTTCCCTTTCTTTCTCTTCAACTCTGGTGTCCCATGGTATTGCGACATCAATGAGTGATACTTTCTTTTTTATTTTGTCAATCAACGTCACGTCTGGTCTATTTGCACGTATCACCCTATCCGTTCTGATACCATAGTCCCAGGGAAAGCAGATTTCATTATCACTCTAGTATATACTGGTGGTGTTAGGGATATATTTTGTTAGGAGAGTGACCATATAGTTTTTGCTTTGCATTTATTGTATTGAATTGTAAGTTGATAACTTAGAGGAAAATGGCTCAGTTCAAGGTTCAGGAATTTTTAGCAGCCCCTTCCATCCAAGTTTTATCTGAAACTACTCTGAGTAAGGCACAGTGGACTACTAGTATGGTAAAGGCACAAATAAGATGTATTGCTATGGAATCATTGATAAACTCTGGTAGAATAATTGATGAAGATGAGTTAGAATTGGCTCAAGAGTTGTTGAATGTAGCACGTGCTTATCTCATAAATAAGCAAGCAGAAAAGAAAGAGAAAAGTGATGCAGAGTTGAAGCAGAAGAGAATTTGATTAAGCTAGAAATGCATGCTGAAAGAGAGAGAATGCAAGCTGAAAGAGAAAGAATAGACAGGGAAAAACAAGAAAGAAGAGAAAGAGAAGAAGAAAAAAGCAGAAGAGGAAAGAGAAAGGATAAAAGAGGAAAGAGAAATTGCAAGACATGAAAGGGAAATGGAATTAATAAAAGCTAGATCCACCATTACCTGTAACACCGTCTAACCCTAACCAAGGTAATCAAGACCCTGTATTTGATGTAGTGAGAGTACAGAAGTTAATCCCTAAGTTTACTGAAAAAGCTCCAGATGAGTTTTTTTTATCACTTTGAGAAAGTGGCTTCAGGTATGGGATGGCCAGAGGATAAATGGTCAGTTTTGCTATAAAGTGTCTTGATTGGTAAAGGGAGAAGTGCATATCTAGCCTTAACAGCTGATCAGTGTAAAGACTACAAGGTACTTAAACACAGTGTGCTACAAGTTTACCAGATGACCCCAGAGTACCACAATGAAAAATTCAGAAATTTAAGAAAGATGAGAAGGGAACATTCTTAGATTATGCTTATAAAGTGAGAAGGTGTTTCAAACGTTGGGTAGAAGCTGCTAAAGTAAAAACTTTTGCTGAGTTAGAAGAGTTACTTGTTCTTGAACAGTATCTTAAGGGAATTCCTGAACATATAAGAGCCTATTTAAGAGAGAGAGAGAGGTGAAGAAACTTGACAAAGCTGCTACACTGAGTGAAGATTACAATATAATCAGTAGTAAACGTAATTACAATGTCAAGTACCAGAGTCAACAACGCCCAGGTTTTAAGTCTTATCCAAATAACAGAAACAAATTTAATGGGAAACCTACAAGTGATACTATCAAGATTACACAAGGTAATACACATCTGCTTGCTCTTTCTGATATTTTTAACTCCATGATGTTTTCGGCTATTCCTTCTATCTGTTTCCATGCCTGAATTATCAAGTAACGTTCTCTTCTCCTTTCTAGACTATATAATTTTAAGGATTGTAGTCTTTCCTAGTAGTCAAGATCCTTAACTTCTATTCTAGCTGTAAAGGACCTTTGTACACTCTCTATTTGTGCAATATCCTTTTGATAGTGTGGGTACCATATCATATTGCAATATTCAAGTGGACTACGAACATATGTTTTATAAAGCATAATCATGTGTTCAACTTTTCTTGTTTTGAAGTGCTGTAACAACATTCCCATTTTTGCTTCACATTTTGCCAATAGAATTGCTATTTGATCATTGCATAAGTAATTTCTCTACTTATTCTTGTATCATCGGCGAAACTACTCACTACCGAATCCTTAACATTACAAGTCTATGTCTGCAATCATAATAACAAACAGTAATGCAGCTAACACTGTACCTTGTGGCACACCGGATATTACCTTAGCTTCATCCGATTTCTCATTGTTTGCAATAACTATCTGTTTTCTGTTGTGTAAAAATTCTTTTAACCATCTTCCTACTTTATCCACGATATTGTGTTTTCTAATTTTCTTCGCTAATATATTATGGTCTACTTTGTCAAAAGCTTTTGGAAAGCCTAGATAAACCACATCTGTTTCATTTCCGCTTTTCATATTTTTTAATATGTTCTCACGGTGGACTAACAATTGGGTTTGTGTACTTTTTCCGGGTACGAAACCATGTTGTCCTATATTAAACAAATTATTTTTTATTAAATGTTTCATAATATTTTTCTTCATTACCCTTTCATACACTTTCATAATATGTGATGTTAGACTCACAGGCCTATAATTACTTGCCTCTAGTCTTGATCCACTTTTAAAAGTAGGGGTAATATATGCTAATTTGTGCTCATCATAAATCTTGCCTGTATCTACACTTTGTCTTAATAATATTGCAAGTGGCTTTGCGATAGAATGAACTACTTTCTTTAACAAAATAGCAGGAATTCCATCAGGCCCTGCTGCAGCTCCATTTTTAATTTCATTAATAGCCTGCACAATATCAGCTTCATTAATATCTATGTCAGCTAAATATTCACTATTTTTGTCCCTTACTTCTATATCATTATCTTCATTATCTATTCTAGGGGTGAATTCTCTCTTATATCGTTCTGCCAATATGTTGCAAATTTCCTTTTTTTCATTCGTTAATCTCCCTTCAATTCTTAGAGGGCTAATTTCTATTCTTCTTTTATTCATCTTTTTCGCGTATGAGTATAATAGTTTGGGGTTTTGCTTGATATTTATTAGGGTTTTTTTCTTTCCAAGTTCCCCCGTTTTTTCATTTCTTTTGATTGTATAATCTTTGTTCTGCATTTTCTATCTTACTTTTTAGTTCTATAACTTTCCATGCATTTTTTTCTTTTGCAAGACCTTTTTTCCACTTTCTGATTTTCTGGAACAAGATCCTTCTGTCTCTTGGTATGCATGACTGATGTTTACTTTTCTTCTTCGGTATATATTTATCCACTATTTTCTCTAATATTTTATATAATATCTCCGTATTTACCCTTATGTCATCACTTACGAAAATGTTATCCCCCAATCTTGTTATTCTTCATTTATTTCTGACCATTTTTATATTTTTACTGTAGAAGTTATATTTTCCATATCCTTCCCACTTTTTCATTTCTTGCTTAATCTCTGTTTTGACTTGCTTTGGAATAGACTGTTAATTCTATGACATTATGGTCTCAAATACTCGCATTATAAAAACTATTATTTCTTTAAACATAATTCATCTCGTTCACATATACTAGGTCTAAAGTATTTTCCTTTCTTGTTGGCAGGTGATTTATTTGTTGAATGTTGTATTCTAGTAGCATATCTAATAGCTTTTCGAATTGCCTCTTATCTTCTGCACTACTATTACTCTCTTTTTTTATATGTATAAGTACAACCACAATCTCTTATTCGTTCTTTCCAGTCTACGAAAGGAAAGTTGGTCTCCAGATAGGAGAATAGTCCAGTCCTTGTGATTTCTACATATATCATCCAATTTTTCAATTATTAAGTCAAAACTCTTTTAGTATTAGGAGGTCTATATATTACTATGTTCTTATTAATTTTTCAGATTCAAATTCTACCGCTATTAGTTCACATTTTGAGTTACTATATTTCTCATATATTTTTCCTTGTTTTTTGTCTTACCCATATATTGCGGTTCCCCCTTGATTCCTATTTTTTCTATCTGATCTATAAGTTTGGAACCCTTTTATTTGATCATCATTCCCAGTCTCTTGGGAATACCAGGTTTCACTTATATTCATTATATCTATTTTCTTTTCAATTTGGGTTAGTTCTTCTAAGTACTCTATTTTTCTTTTTGAGTTACTCGTAACTAGGCCCTGCGCATTCATCACTATGATGAGGTTTGCGTGTTTTCTCCTTCAGTTAATATTGGTAGTAATAAGGATTTTCCATGTCTCTTTCCTGTTCTGGTATGTTGTTCTTTTTTTCATTTCCAGAAATTCTAACATTAAAAAATCCAACTTTTCCATAATATTTGATCGTCCTTCAGCATAATTATTCATTTTGTGTCTGAATCTGTAATTTTCTCCGTTTCTGCAATATCCTCTTGCATAATAAATACAGTTATTATCTCTTGCAGACTTTGTCTTTTTTGTCTATTTTTTCCTCTTTCCCGTCATTGTGTAGATCTGGATAGAGCCTCTTCGGGATTTTCTTTTGTGTTGTCATATCGTAATTTATTTCTTCGTAAGTATGCTGCTTTATTGCCTCATATGTAGTATCAATGAGTATCTCTGCATCCATACTTTTATCTTGTTCTTTGTTTTCCGTTATTTTTTTTTCTGTCATTTCAGTTTTGTTTACTTCTCTTCCGTTTTCCTCTTTTTCTTCTTCTTCCTCTTCTTCTTCATCCTCAACTATTTGTACATTCAATCTGATTAATAACATTTGTTATCCATGATAGACATGTTGAGCAAAAAATTCTTGTATCTTTTCTCATATCTTGCATTACCCTCAGCAAAATTGTGGATGGGTTGGAATGTTGCATGCAGCACATTTTCTGATTAGGTTTGTGGATTAACTATGCTATACCAACACCTTACACAGTTTGCATGCTTTTGGCATTCTTTTTCGTTAATGCATCAATTAGGATATTCACAAGGTTCACCTTATTCATTTCTTTGTCGGAATATGTTGGTTTATGTATATTTTCTTTATGAGTCTCTTGACCACTTGGATTTATTTGGAACTTCTTCAATTATTTTCAAGAATGTTTTTCAGTTGATCTGTTCCAGTTTGAAGGAGGAGAGAGAGATTTGAGGGAGACGAGAGAAGAGGAGAGAGAGAGAGAGAGAGAGAGAGAGAGAGAGAGAATGAATTCCACCGAGATGAAATATTGAGAGAGAAATTCTGCTGAGAAAGACCAATAAAGATTCCTCGGGATCTTCGGCCGATATCATCCCCGAGTCAGCCAGTCCCTCCTCCTCCTCCTCCTCCAAGCTGCTGGGTCCAGCAATATTGGACGGAGGATGTTTAGAGGCAGAGAGAGAGAGAGAGAGAGAGAGAGAGAGAGAACACGTAGAAGTATTCCGTATATATTCTTCATATATATTCTTTTCTGTACATGCATTTATCCAAAGGAAAGTACGAGCAAAAATGTAGATGTTTTTCAGGAATGAAAACGGTAGCTGACAATTTCACGCTGTCAGGAAAAAGGGAAAAATTCTCAATTCGATTGGGATCATATTTAACCAGAAGAGTCCTCAGGAAACGGCTGTTTCACGGCAGTCTGTGGACTCTGCTCTCTGCTGTTATGTCGGAACTTTGGCCTCGAGTTGGAGAGAGGGCGCTGGAGAGGCCGGGTGGGTGGTTCCGTGTTGCTTAAGCCTACAACAATTTCACCTGCAGGCTTTGGGCTGAAGGGTTTTGGAAAGTAAATGGAAATGACGTCATTTCATGACTTTCCTTTTAAAGTCATAGTAATAGTTAAATGTTTTGGGTATCCCACACCGTCGGCCTTCACTTCAAAAAGTGGTTCTGGCTCTTGAGAATTGTTTCAAAATAAAATCATAAATAAATAAAATAGCAGCACAGGCATGATTTTCATGAAGGTCCACTGTCTACTCGGTCTGACCACAAAATAATTAAGTTACTTTGATCATGTACAAGGTCATGGGCAAATGGGGGCTGCAGCCTCACTCCAAAAAATTAATATTTGGTCATTCCTCATTGGTGGTTTAATTCCTTTGGTTCTTAATTGCTGACAGAGAGAGACAGACAGACAGTCAGAGAGAGAGAGAGAGAGAGAGAGAGAGAGAGAGCATCGCTCCACTGGGCATTGTGACGGTATATACTTGAGATGGTCGTTAGTTTAGACTATTCTTGTTTCCCTTCTCTCTCCGTCATTCACTCCCTTTCTTTTCTCTCTCCCTCCCTCCCCCTTCCGTTTCCCCTCTTTCTGTGTCTTCCCTTTCCCCATCCCCCTTCCCCCTAACCTCAATTGTCTCCTCCAGATCCAGTCTAGACAAAACGTACAGATCTTGCAAGTTCATTTTTATCCCAAAGTTGCAGTTGACGGTGTTGCATCTGCTTCTTTCCCCAGCTCCCAGTGATGTTCCAGTTCTCATAACCTTCCTCTCTTCAAGAGGCGTTCTTTACTCCTTGGTTTCTACTGGCCCGGGCTAGATAAAGACACAGGATTGTATATTCCTGTCACCTCTCCGTTTAACAAATGAAAGTTAGTTTTGTCATCATATGAACATAACCCAAAGAAACTCTTCGAAGGGTTATCACAATCTCATTACACG